>NC_087205.1:100717222-100812222 GCF_015104395.2 Macrobrachium nipponense | reverse complement strand
TGTTCGCCATAAAAGTTTCATAAGATCATTGTAGTCTGCTTGCGGTTAGCTGGGTCTGCGCCTGCGTTTCTGCGTACGAAGGCGTTCATGGGTATAAACAAAATTTCATTTTTGCATTCTACATTATATATACTTGATTAACTTGTATATTTTTTACCGGGTGCTCTATGAGCAAGAAAGAGTCTGTGCTGGCAGGATGTCAGCTTAATCTAAAGCAACAACACTTGTATATTTATTTCTTGGCTCTTTTTTTTCATTTCCATTCATTCATTCATTCATTCATTTGATTATTTGTTTATTTATTTATTTACTGAAGTAAACTTAGTAGTGAAAAATGATATGGTATCTAATGTTGTTCTTAGTGAGGTGATATATAGGTACAGACGTACATTTTGTTTTATTTATGTATTAGTATATAATTTACGACATATATCCTTAATCCAGTCAAAAAATGGAATACGGGGAATGCAAAAATCTAAACCAGGAAGGTTAGATTCTGAAACATCAATGTAACTGTTCCCTTACAATCAAAATAAGGGGATTCTATGCCTATATTCCCTTCTCAGTAATTATGATGCTTTTTCTTTCTTTTCTCAAGTTTCCCAGAACAGTGAGTAGGATAGCACACGTATTGCTCGCTAGTCATCTCGTCCTTATAATATAGGATCTCTTACATTCTTTATGTGTGTGTGTGTATATATATATATATATATATATATATGTGTGTATATATATATATATATATATATATATATATATATATATGTATATATTTCGATTAATTCGTAAGCATATACGACATTGTCTCTTTCGAATATACCAGTTTCGATACGTAAGGTCGTTTAACACTGAACCTACATATAGTAGATTCACATCAACCGTGCATTTGATATCTAGGCCAGTCCCTTACGACGCTCCTGATTGGCTGTTGATAAGCCACTCACAGGCTTGGAAACTCTCAGTCTCTCTCGAGAGTTCACATGGGCAGGATTTATGTTCCAGGGAACATACATCCTGCCCATGTGAACTCTCGAGAGAGACTGAGAGTTTCCAGCCCTGTGGTTGGCTTATCATCAGCCAATCAGGAGCGTCGTAAGGACTGGTCTAGACATCAAATGCACGGCTGATGTGAATCTACTATAGTAACCAGTGTAGTTTTTGGTGTTTATCTCGGTTTGCACTTACACACAAAGTTCGTATTTCATGTTGCGGATTAACATTTAAGTAAGAATGTCCTATTAACATTAAATTCTAAATGCACTTTTTTTCGAATAAGATTGCTGCGTGTTTCAGGGGAAAAATAACTCGTTATTTAACTGCCTTTCTTGTTTCCAACGTCAGAGAGAAAGCTGACAAGGTGCGCTATATAGGTACATGACTTCGTGCGCCCAGGAACACGAGAAAACAATCAGAAAGTCATGTTTTCGAGGAGATATAAGTGGGGCTAATCTGTATACTTTGCCGCAAGTTCCGGTCAGTTACGGTCGCGCGATCTGGTTTGGAAGCCGCGAGTATGTCCTGCGAATTTCGCTTCTCGTGACTGAGAAGCCTAAAATGATTGATTGCGAACCTTGTTCGTGAATGGAAGTTATGCTTTTGAGCTATCAGTCGCATAGAATAATTGTGTACCTATTCATCTAAATGCTCAGCTCAGTCTATCAATTATTATACCTTTTCATCTAAATGCTCAACTCCGCTTTTTTTTTTTTCCAAAATTCTTCACCTATTGTTACCATCACATAGCAAGTAAAGCGTCCATCAGCGGAAGTTTCTTCGGCGCAATCGAGTTTCTGTACACCGTATAATCAAGGTCATCGAAAATATATCTATCTTTTGGTGTTCTCGATAGAATGCTGTATAAGCCGCAACCCGTGAAACTTTAACCACGGCCCGGACTAGATCGTTGCTAGACGCACGATTATGGCTAAATTTAACCTTTGATAAAATCAAAATTGCTGAAGTTAGAGGGCTGCAATTTAGAATGTTTGATGATTGGAGGGTGGATGATCAACATACCAATTTGCAGTCCTCTAGCATCGGTTGTTCTTAAGATCTAAGGGCGGAGAGAAAAAGCGAGGACAGAAAAGAGTGCGGACGGACAGACAAAGCCGACACAATAGTTTGAATCAACGCAACGTTTACTAACCGCTTGCATACGATATCATCGTGACTTCGCGTAAAAGAAATCTGTTCAGTAACGTATGCATGCAGGCTCAAGACAATAAAGTATTTCGAGAGTATGTTGCAATTATTATGTGGTGACGACAAAAGCTTCGGATGATCGATATAAAAAGCAACCTGTTTCTTTGGTGAAACTGTTGGCAAAAGGGATCCAATAGAGATATATATCTACTCATCTAAAAGCTGGAAAGTATGGTATTTATTCACAAAAGAAATTACCCACAAACTCTGATAAATTTACTTCGTAACCTAAGAAGTCTTCATGTAAAAATGTATCGATTTTTTTTTCACTGTTTCATTGCGGCAGGGAACCTAGTAGTGCCCTGATCTAGCCCAAAATCGAGGAGATCAGCCTCCTCTATATATTAAAAAAAAATAGTGCCGAATTTTGAAAGTGGTGGGGAAGAAAATAGAAACCCTATGAACCCTATAATCAGATAATTACTGATTTGGGTACTTCTGGGATGGGAAGACTCGTTCTTTGAGCCAAAGAAGCACTAGCCAAAATAGCTGTTGTAGAAGAGCCAGAGATCCCAAGCTGCGTTGGAAAGATAATTGAAAACAGGTGAGTGTGAGCCATTAGCTAGACGAATTACATTTGATTATTTTTTAATACTTGTATCTTGGATGGAAACAGAAGATGGCGCATCTCAAACATTAAGCTGAGACTTATATTAACTAGAATGAAAAGTACTATTTATGGTAAATAAAAAGAAAAAAAAAACATTTGACTGAGACTTATATAAACTAGGACGAAAAGGTCTATTCATGGTTTAAAATAAAAGAATAAAAATAAAAAAAAACACCCCAAACATTAGACTGAGACTTATATAAACTCGGATGAAAAGTACTTATGGTAAAAAATAACATAAATTAGTAAAATAAAATCGAACTTATTATTATTATTATTATTATTATTATTATTATTATTATTATTATTATTATTATTATTATTATTATACAAAAGATGAACTCTATTCATTTGGAACAATCCTACAGGGTACACCTACATGCAATTCAAGCTTCCAAAGAATATGGTGTTCAATAGGAGGAAGTAAGAGGAGGTAAAGGGAAATAAATGAAAGAAGAGATGGTTCGCGTGATCTCACCAAAGCAAGTTTCAATTAATCTTAAGATCCAGCTTAGAAGAAGCGAGAGACAAGATGCAACTTTAACAAAGAAGCGAAGAAATAGGTAGCAGGTTTTTAATGGATATGTGGAAATTGATCAAGATGTTGGTTCCTCATTCGACTGTGCTCACAAAATCAAGGTTGATGGATGCAGAGAGAGCAGTTCGATACCGAATACACATTAAACAAACATACATACGCTACATGTATATATATATATATGTGTATATACATACATACGTATATGTGGAAAAAATGTGAACGTTTATTACATTAAAAATAGTTCAAAGATGTGAAAGAACAAACTTAAAATTCACCTGTAGTCACAATACATAGTAGTCATTACAACTTATTATTATGTAAATAGGCATGTTTTTAAGTATTTTGGCTCTAATCACTGATGTACAACCCGACGGTTTACATTTTATATGGTCAATAAAGTCTTCAACTGACGTCGAATTAGAAAACCTACTTTGATTAGTAATGAAACGCAACTGTTGCTTTTACATTGATCGACGTTTCTCCTCCGTCTTTTCCTAAATATTATTACTAGATAATATTACGTGTAAATAACTGAGATTTAATATTAGTATGAAATATGGGTTACTTTTTCAGTCTCCAAAATATGGGTGTCAATGACTTCACACCTGTTTTTTTAATATATATATATATATATATATATATATATATATATATATATATATATATATATATATATATATATATATAGGGTGTCTATAAAATCCGGGTACCATTACAAGTATTTATTGCTTGTAATGGTACTGGGACTTTATGGACACTGTATATATATATATATATATATATATATATATATATATATATATATATATATATATATATATATATATATGCACACATACACACACACATACACACTACATATGACCACACTTTACTCTGGGTGTAAAAGATTTAGGGCACATCTCCATTTCATTAAAAAAAAACTGACAATGGCCCTCAAAGAAATTATTGTCTCATTCCATTTATAATAATAATATCGATGACTCTTCCTGCCCCCTGTGCCCCTCCATGACGTCATTGTTCCACCAACCCCCTTTTACCCTCTCCAGAGAACGCGGGCGTCAATGGACCCCCTCCAGATTTTCCTTCTCTTTCTCTGTCAGCGAGGGACCCCCCTACGTCAGTGACCAACAGCTGTTGCTTTGCGTTAGTGTTCAGACCGGGCCTTCACGAAAGTCGCTTTGTGGCTGATCGTTCGTGCAGTAATAGGATACTTGAAATTTTATTAGTGCCTGTGGGGGTAGGTCGAGGAGCTGCTGCTGCTGCTGTTACTGCTACTGCACTCCCTTCGGCGTTAGGTGAAGTGGTACTATTCCTTCCTTCGCCTGCGACAGACGATGATGGATGGCTGGCTGGCTGGATGGCTGGACCTCCATCAAAGAGCCGCCGATTCGTTTGGCGAGATCGTCTCACTTGGCGTTGCAAACAGTTACTTGATAATCTGGGCAATTTGCACCTTGTAATGTTGATCCACCGTCATGAGACAGGAGATAATGAGTGCGGGTTGGCTTACGTAGCCTCCCGAGCCAATCAGGAAGAGATTTGGGCGCCAATGGGCCAATGAGCTAGCGAGCTGGGTGCAAGACTCCTCCCCCTTCGAGCTCCCACCCCCTGCTGTGCTCCCTGAGGATGGGTGCGTGAGCCCTCACAGTTTTAGTTCACGAGGAGCCGTTGTTGGTGCAAGGTGGGTGATCGTTGTGTTGCCTCCCCTCTGACTTGGGATGGATGATGATGTGATGTGAAGTGATCCCCCCGAACATCTCTCTCGTTTCCCCGATGATGTGTTGAGAGCATGACCCGCAGGAACCCACCTGAACTCGTAGACGATGTTATTTAAAGGGAACAGTTCCAAACTGGAGTTGCTCATTGAGAAAATTCAGGCTAATAAAGAAAACGGGACGGAAACAGAAACCGGCAGCGTGGCGAATGAAGGTAAGTAGACAACCGCGAATCGATCGACTGAAATTTTGAATTATTGTTGTGGTTGGTTTTATTATTATTTTTTTTTTTTTTCGTAAGAACTCCACCGTAATTGGAGTCATTATGGTGTTTTTCCGTTATCTGGAAGGATTTTTCTTCAACCTAAAAAAATTATTTTTATCAAATATCAAAATCTAATGAACATAATAATTTGTATTCAAAGATCTGAGGTAGTACAATTGCTTTAACTCTAAAATTGATCATTTTGAAGAGAAAAGTTTAACCTAAGTATGTTTTTGGTCTTGACAGAAGTAACTAGTATTGAAAGACTAAAGGTAGATTTTTTATGTCCTTGGATATTTCCTGGAACTTTCAGTTGTAGTAATATTTCTTGTTATGCAAGTTATAAATTACACTGCACAATATTAATTTTAAGTATTTCTAATGCAAACTGTTTATAATTGAGTTTCGTGCCCTTTTGATTCGTACTTTTCCTTTGATGACTATCTTACCTGACCATTGCTAGTTAATGAAGGTTTCAGTTCTTACATCAAATTCGTTTTTGTTGTAAAACAGTTTTTTTACTCGCATAATATACAAAAATGTCAACTCGTCTGTTACCTTTTACTGTCAATTTCCTTTTTTTTTTTTACATATACGATTTACATGACTGGGTTTTTCAAGTTCAGACTGTTTTATGCCAGAGAACATTGTCATTCCCTGTCATCCCCTTTGCGAATGTTTGTGGGCATATATGCCCAGTTTATACTTTCTACAGGTAATGTTGTCCTTGCTGTCTATGGCATGATTCCTGATGCTTGCAAATTAATGCTAAGGTCATTAAAGTTAATGGTGTTTTTTAAATGAACTGAAGATATGAAAAGTAATGGTATGTCGAGATACCCAAATGCATGTTTCGTTTCCTTCTGTTCTTCATTGGCAGTTGCAGGTAATGGTATGTGAGATTCACCTGGTCCTTCAAAATTACCTTTATTGTTTTATTGTTGGTGATTTTCATGTATATCACGATTAATCTGATTACTTTTTAGGACTGATATGGTTAATTTACTTTATTCGAAAGTAATACTATTATTCTTTTTCCTGTAGCGTTTGATTGATTGATTGGTGGCTATTAAAACTGCCGTCTCAACATCTAGGTTATATTGACGCCGTATAGCGTTTGAAGATTAAAGAGGATCGTGATTACTTTAGATGTTTCATATGAAGTGATTATAATTACTTTTTATCCTTCAGTTAAAAGACATTTTGTCAACTTATACAGTAGTATTTTTCTACGTTTTATGCTGAATCGTTAAATGAACAAAATGTGTGTTTATTATAATTCGTCACCGTTAATGAACACTTGAAGACTTTATATTGATTTACTTAAGGCGTCTTTTGTAGCATCGGGAGTGCTTGTAAACTTGGTAACAAGGAGTTACCAGCACCAAGGAAGACTCCTGTACGCATACTCGACGTACCGAAAACCAGAAAAGAAGTCGATAGTTTGTGCAGAGTCATTTCCGGTTTCATTTCACTTTTTAAAAAGAGATATTCAGTGACGGATCAATGTTTATGGTTCCTGGAACGTTTTAACAGTGAGGTGGGATTTTCATGAAGGTGATTTCCTGGGGTTAATCAATATTAGCGGTAATAGGTATTAAAACTGCTTTTGCTGTAGGTAGTCATCGTGTAGTATGACAAATCATTCTTGTGGCAACAAAAACTGCATTTTTTGATATATTAGGTTTAACACAAAATGTTTAGAGCTGTCACATTTGATTGATGCTCTCTCTCTCTCTCTCTCTCTCTCTCTCTCTCTCTCTCGTAATAAAACTCAATCCCATGAGATTTTTATTTAAAATACTCTCTCTCTCTCTCTCTCCCCACTCTCTCTCTCTCTCTCTCTCTCTCGCTCTCGTGAGTGATTTAAAACCCAATCCCACGGAGATTTCATTTTGAAATCTCTCTCCTCTCCTCTCTCCTCTCTCTCTCTCCTCTCTTCTCAATTCTCTCCCATCTCCTCCTTCCTCTCTCTCTCTCGTGAGATGATTTTAAAACCCAATCCCACGGAGATTTTCTTTTGATTCTCTCTCTCTCTCTCTCTCTCTCTCTCTCTCTCTCTCTCTCTCTCTCTCTCTCTCTCGTGAGATGATTTAAAACCCAATCCCACGGAGATTTCATTTTGAGTCTCTCTCTCTCTCTCTCTCTCTCTCTCTCTCTCTCTCTCTCTCTCTCTCTCTCTGAGGAATTTTGCATCTCAGTAGGTTTCATAGGTCCGGGTGCCAATGCAGGTGATGATGATCTTGGCTCAAAACAAGTTTTAGTTGTTACGTCATCATCCACATTACTCCTTGCAACCTGTTGCAGCGGTTTCCCTTTAATGAATCTCCAAAGTCTTCATTATTAATGCTAGAGTGTTTTTTTAAACGAATAAATCTGGGACTCTGATCCGGGTTGTATTGAAGAGTTTGTAACCATTATATTTTGTCTGAGCGCTTAGTATTTCATTTCAGCACAGAGAATGGTGATTTTTTTTTCTAAGGATTTCAAATTATATATCTTTGTTTGCTTTGGTATCACTCTTTTTAATAGTGTTAATGGTGTTGTTGCTGTTGTTGTATTCTGAAATTCCCACGTGGATGTCTTCAAGAAATGTCTGGTTCTGATGTTTCTCTTCATTTCTAATTTACATGAAGTCCAGAATGTAATTACGAGTATCGAAGTTATTAAGTACAACGAACCCTTTTCGTCATTCAAAGCACTCTCTCATTCGTTTTCATTACCTTTCTCGTTTGTAATAAAAAATAACCTACCTTGTGCGAGATGCTTAATTGACTAGAATGGAGAAATTAGATGTTTAATTAACAAAAGATTTCATGTGTTTTCCATGACCTCAATTCTTTACAATCGATTATTAGACAAGTGATAAAAATTGCTTAACCAGGCCGTAGGGTGGGAAACTTGAAGTTGTCATAACCGCGACCATTTAATTCGTCTGCTCACTGCTTTGATCATGAATATCCTAATATTGAATCAGGTTCCTTGCTACAGGGAATATTTCAGGCTTCAGTTTGTCATATTCGATTAGTAAAAATGTTGGAAAAGCAGTTTTTGTTCCATTTTATTTTGGTAAATAATTTGAGAATCAAATTTTCCCCCACAAAAAGGGGGAGTTAATTTAGTCGTTGTCATGTTTCTTGTTCGAGTATTTTTACAATCAAATATTTGGTTCATTATTCAAGAGAACTAACGACCAAGATATGTTTCGCTCTGATGGTGAATATTACAGAACCTCCCCTCAACCTTTGATAAGGATTATTTCTTGCGTGCGGCATATATATGATTTTTGCTAGTATTATCACATTTTGTCATCCAGGATAGAATAAGGGAGTGGTAGATTGTTCCTTCAGTAAAAATTAGAAATATTACCAATAAATCCTTGAAACCGGTGTGAAATATTTCTGAGGAAATTTGTGCTTGAGGTGCATAAACTGTTCTCACCTTTGCTCATTAACAATTAAATGTCGTTTCCCTTTTACTTTGTAGAATGGTGTTTCTAGGTCATCTATAGAGTGCTTTTGAATATCATATATTCGGTTTTGTCACTTTTAATTACAAAAGTCTGGGAAACTCAACTTAACGTTTTATCTTTTAGAGTAAATTTTCAATAATCAGTCGTGAAGGGCACTAAGTTGTCAGTATCTGTACATTAGTTTTCCCTCTAGCCAAGATTTTACAGGATACGATTTTGATACTTGCTTTTTGACAAGTCTTCTTCCTTTGATTAATAATGATTGATAATACGTGGCCTTTAATGCGTAATATAGAAATGGTTGTAGTAAACTCTCAGGCTTTACGAACAATATTGTACAATAGCGTATTTGGGAAGTTGTGTAAGAATAAGTTCAGTGCTTTTCTTTGTTATAAAACATTATTATTATTATTATTATTATTATTATTATTATTATTATTATTATTATTATTATTATTCCGAAGATGAAACCTATTCATGTGGAACAAGCCCACCAAAGGGGCAATTGACTTGAAATTCAATCTTCCAAAGAATATGGTATTCATTAGGAAGAAGTATGAGGAGATAAGGGAAATACAAACAGAAGATATTCCACTTATTGAAAAAGGAAAAATAGATGAATAAATTAACATATAAATGAAAATGAATTGAAATGCAAAGAGATTAGTACTTGCTAAGTGGCTTCATGCAAACCCTTATATTTAGAATGTCACAATATCCTTGCAGGTAAACATTTTGACATATTTTAATTTGTTTTTAACTGACGTGGAAGTTTGTGCTGACGTTTGGCGGCCCCGGGTGAAATTAACTTTAACCTTATAATAAAAGTTTGATAATGTTGGAAATTCGATTAAACCAACTCCCTTATAATAAGATTTACTGTTGGTTACACAGCGGGAATCTGAACGCCTATCCGTCAGTATTTGTTATATCTCTCACTCTGCATGGTGATAGGAATAGTAAATGTGGTCTAGTGACGATTGTCGAGCTCTGATAGATCAGAAGGAAGGGCTCATTAGTTGAGAGTAGATTGAAGAAAGTGGAGAGCCATGGAACATACGGACTGTCTTCATGTCAAGAATTAGCTCGATATCATCCTTGACTACCGCCCAAATATAATATGATCCTCATAGTTACCTCAAAGGTACCTACCATCCACAATTACGTTTTAAAGCAGTAGCATCAAACCCGTAGCTGAAAACTAAGACCTAACATATTTCTTCACAGCCTCTTAATGTCGAGTGCTCCGTAAGGGGTTGGTGCCGTCAGTACACCTCATGCAACGCACATAGGCATTATTTTAAGGTTCCTTTTAGCGACCCTTCGGACCCTAGCTGCAACCCCCTTTCATTCCTTTTACCGTACCTCCGTTCATCTTCCTTTCCACCCTCTCCTAACACTTGATTCATAGTGCAACAGCTTTGAGGTTTTTCTCTTAGGGATACACCTTTCAAATCTTTTTTTACTGTCAGTTTCCGTTTCAACGCTGAATGAAGTCGAAGGTCCCAGCGCTTGGCCTAAATCCTTGGTTCTATTTTATTCTGAATGTCGAATGGTGAAGGAGTGATTTTTGCTGCACTGTGATAAAATTTATACGTTTTAGCTGTGAAAGTTGTTGTTGGAGATTAAGCTGGCCTTATGCCAACACGGGCTCTTGCTCAAAGAGCAGCCCGTAGACTGCGAAAGAATGGCACATTCATCTAACATCGCAATTGCATGAATTAATTACTATGGGAAATGAGCCTTGTTGTGAATGATAAACTGTTTAATAGCAACGGGATTGCATCACTAGCTTTCATCTGGCACCGACGAAAGTTTCAAATTGAAAGTCAGAAACTCAATATTTTGAACTTTACGGCAAAAAGCTCTTAAGTGGCCTAGTCCCCCAAGAACTTGTCTTTTAAGCAAGAATTTGATAATCCATCCATCCGTCATTAGCGGGCAATGTCTTAGGTGGGGGCAAAATGGGGGTGATTTTCCATTGTCCCTAATGAATAACCATATAATCAACCATCCTCATTTCTCTTTTCTTGATTTACAAGATTATAAGTGGGTACTGCGGACATATTTATTCTTGATTAGATCACAGGCGCAAATTTGGCAACATCTTCGTTAAAAAAATAAAAAGCAAATATTATGTGTAATGTCACTATGAATCAAAACATTGCTTTGGAATAGAGACGAAATCATTTGCTATTTATTTTACGTTCACAAATTTAAACAGGAATCCTAATAAAGTAAACGAAGTTTTTTGTTATTAACTATTTGTTTCAACAAATTTTAACGTGACTATTTTGTAGCACAATTGAAATTTAGTTCATTTTCCGTGGAATAGACGGAAAACCAATCTGCATTTAGAGATGTATAGTTCCAATAATTAATACATTCATACAGACAACATGCAACCAGTCAATTTTTAGTGACGTTTATCGCAACGCAGGTAATCAATCCATTGTCGGTCGGGTAATCTGAGATTTGACAGAATTAAGTTTCAGTAGTTACCTATACCTGAGAAAGATTTTCTTTTTTCTTTTTGACCGAATTTTTCGTTTTCCCTTATGTATATATGATACTGATTACGGTGAAGAGTTTTCCTCAATTCCATAAGCCATATTATTTTTTTTATTCCAACTCTCTCTCTCTCTCTCTCTTCTCTCTCCTCTCTCGTCTCTCTCCTCTCTCTCTCTCTCTCTCTCTCTCTCTCTCTCTCTCTCTCTCTCTCTCTGTGTGTGTGTGTGTGTGTGTGCAGCCCCATTTCATTATCATTGCTGCTTTAAAGTATACTACAGTATATAAGCGGTGTACTTACTATGTATAATCAGCAGTATGTTGTAAAACTTTTGATTTGACATTTGTATCATGTGCCATCAATTTCTGTGTTTAGCTATCGGCGCATTATGAAGGTGTCGCACATATGTTGCAGATTCTACACTTGGCCGTTGAATATGTTGAAACTGTGGAAATACCTTTCTTAATCTATTCTGAGGATTTTTTTTCTCATATATATGTTACGCAAAATGTGGATAAATGCCAAATGTGTACATTTTGCAATTAATTTTGCCTATTGTGTACAATTTGCAGCGCTTGGTGCCTGCAAATTGTACACAATAGGCAAAATTCTTTGCAAAATGTACACATTTGGCAATTATCCCACTTTTGCGTAACATATATATATAGTATATATTATATATATATATATATATTATATATATCTATATTATATATAATATATATATATATACATATAGATATATATATATATAACTATATATATAATATATATATATATATATAGATATATATATATATATATATAATATATATATATATATATATATATATATATTAACTAGTATACTGTTCAAAGTCCCTATTTTTATTCGCTCAATTGAAAACAAGACGGATAATGTTCTTTTCAAGGCACGAAAATGAACATAGACATTACTTTGATATGCATAAAGACTCTCTCTCTCTCTCTCTCTCTCTCTCTCTCTCTCTCTCTCTCGTCTCTCTCGCTCTCTCCTCTCCCTCTCCACCTCTCTCTCTCTCTCTCTCTCTCTCTCTCTCTTAAATTGGTATTCCGCTCTTCTTCAAATTCAGTCTTCTCTGCTCCCGAGAGGAACCTGCTTGTCGTATTTGACATGGTTGTGTCAGAATTAACTATATTCAGAATAATACCACGTGTTGTTTTTATAAGCTGGTAAGATTCGTGGTGTTTTCAGTACTCGTGAAACGTGGTGCTATTTTCACTATTTGGTCATATATGGTCATATCTTGAATATCGGCGCTTTTAATATATAAAAAAAAATATGCTCTTGCTCTATGTTACCATTTTCATGCTGTTGATAAAATTAAGTTTCTGAAACACAGCACAATAAATTGACTGATTTGTTGTCAGTTCGGAAAATTTTTTCCCAGAAATTCCGGCAAATAAATTTTTTTAAATGACGTTTTTCCATTTTACTCAGTACCTCCGTTTGACGTGTCCGGTACTTAATTCGTTCCGTACTATCGCCTTGAATGTGAAAAACAAGCCGAGTGAGTATACGGCTTTTTGGGCGTCGTGTGTTATGACAGAACGATGATTTCGAAAGCTCTCTCATTGGGCATTTTCAATTTTGCCATTCATCGCAGTCAGCTGATTTCTCATTTAGTTCAGCTTTGAAACATCAAGTGGCGTTTCTTGCTTTTTTTTGCAGGTATTATTTTTTTTTATATTTGTATTTTGAAATTTCTTATATTTTATATTTTTTTTATTTTAAAATTTTTATTTTCTCTTTCTATTAATATCATTTATTATTATTAATTTTTTTTATATATCATTTATTACTATTAATTTTATTTTTATGTTTATTATTTTTTATTTTTATTCTCATATTATTAGGACCGCTCTCATCTGCCTTGACGCATCAGCCTTTGGAAAATTTCTGAGGATCGTAAGTACTCATATGAATCCATGATTGCATATATTTATCCTAGAAAAAGGAAATATGACCCTTCACTCCAATCCCGCCTCAACTCGAGCCTTGGAGTTGTATGGCAGAGAGGCGCGTTGTACACTCTCTCTCTCTCTCTCTCTCTCTCTGTATCCTTCGGCCGTGGTTAATGCATTATGCATCAGCTCCATCTATTATGAGTTGGTGTGTCCAACCCTTAGCATATCAATATTTGATCCTTTACTACTGTGGACTCCTTCATAAAGGAAGAGATGCCGAGCAGGGTTTTTGAAGAAGGTCGGGCGTGTGTGCGTTTGTGTGCAGGTGTGTGTGTGTGTGTATGCATGTGTGTTTGTGTTGAGGAGTGGCCCTGTTGGTTTGGTAGTAGTAGGAAGGCCTAACTTCTACACCTTGAGGGGGCTTCATACCAGGAGCGAGTCTGCCAAGGGATGGGAGGGGTTGTTTTTCGGGGGGTTGAATCAACTCCTGCACCTGGTGTACGGTACGTGATCTAAGATGTAAGTGTGTGTTTGTGTGCGTTTGCTCGTGCGTTTTATTTATTATTTTGGGGGCCGGGGTTATGCGTGTGTTAGATGTATTTTCAAAAGTCAAACTTGAAAGAAAGAAAGAATGCTCTAATACTTTTAATTTCGTCCATTATATCAGACTTAATTAGTTGATAATTGAGAAAAACGCTTTCAGGCAATAAGTATATACATGAAAACACCTAACTAGTGAATTATGCACCTGGTAATTAGTCTACTGTGGTGGAATGCAGCTAGAGTGGGAAAGTGTCATTTGGACTGCAACCTCATCCTCAAAGACTTGTTGAAATATAGTAGCAGCCAACATAGCTTCGTTTACTCTGGATAAGAGGCTTTTATGTGTGAAAAAACATTTAAGCGCCAAATTGTAACTCTTCCTATATAATAAGCAAAAGATAGATTTAAAACACATAATATCAATCTTTTTTTGTTGAAATACATTCGTAGTTCGAATGTTCAGCGCTTAAAGATATTGCAACAGGAAAAAAAAATTTTCCTTTATAAAATCTGGAGGTGTTATACCATTCTTTAGTCAAATTGTCTTCTTACAAGTTTATCCTGACTTGAGATTACATTTTATATGATTTCTTCATTAGAAACTGTAGTCGATCAAGTGGCTTACCTTCTCCAAGTACTGAACTGTTTGCTCAAGAACGTATCTGAATCGGCAGACAGTTATCAAGTTAATGGGGTTCAAAGACGCAATTCTTAAACAATTCCTTAGTCTATCCTCCCTTCCATTTCCCCATATTATTATTATTATTATTTTTTTTTTGTCGATACATTTTGCCTCTTTTGTAAGTCATGACATTTCGTAATTAAGCGCATTTGTTTAAGAAAATATGTATGATGTTTCGATGTCCCTTTTTTTCTCTCTCTCCTTTTCATTTGTGAAGTTGTATATATTGGTTGTACAGTATTCCTCATTTTTTAACGATATTGTCATTAGAGTATTCTTAAACGTTCCCCGTCTGAACAGGGTCAAGCGACATTACCAGCACATATTTTGACATTGTAAATCTTGCCCGTCACTATAAAGTCTACTATTTTCTTTTCTTTTTTCTTTTTTTTCGTAATACTGGATTTGATACCATTTCATAGGTACGAAAATCTTCCCCGCCTCCTCGCAGGCAACCGCGTAACACCCCCTGGGCAACCGCTTCCCACATTCAACTGGTCGAGGCCAGCAATCCTATAGTAGATTCACATCAACCGTGAATGTGATGTGTAGGTCCGTCCCTGACGACGCTCCTGATTTGCTGTTGATAAGCCAGTCACAGGGCTGGAAACTTTCAGTCTCTCGAGAGAGAGTTCACATAGGCACGATGTATGTTCCACCTCTTTTTTCACAAAGGCAGGATGTATATTCCACCTCTCTTGAGCGATACGTCTTTCAAAAGAGGTGGAACATACATCCTGCCAATGTGAACTCTCGAGAGAGACTGAGAGTTTCCAGCCCTGTGATTGGCTTATTAACAGCTAATCAGGAGCGTCGTAAGGGACGGGCCTAGACATCACATGCAACATGCACGGTTGATGTGAATCTACCATAGTACTGGTTGTTTCGGGACTGCGTTCAACCCCACTTGACCTGAGCTGCGAAATTGTCGCCTTTTTTTGATTCCTGTGACCTTCCCAGTTTTTAAAGAGGAGGGTTTGCAGCTTCCTTGAGGATTGAGAACTCCCCTTTTTTTCGTTCCCGCAGCCATTTCTTGTTCTCGGCAGAGGCTTCACTTGATAAGTATGTTCGGTTTCCCCTCCCGTCGGCTTTTTGCAGACATTAAAGAGATAAATTTGACGAATTTTGATTCACTTTGATAGACCGGTTGGTTTGTGATGTGCGTTTTCGTTGGCAATGCTTTGGCATTAAAATGGTACATTAATGATTACACGAAATGGGCACTGTTTTTTTTTTCCTTACGAATTTTTCCTTTTCGGATTAATCATATTCAGCTTTTTCAAACGATGATTATATTTGCATTTTTTAATTCCGGTGGTTATTGTTCAAACAAAATATCCGAAAGAATTGTTCTCTGGCCTTTTCATCTCCTAACATATGAGGTGTATAAATAATACTCTCTCTCTCTCTCTCTCTCTCTCTCTCTCTACCTACCGCCTGGCGTGTTTGGATGTTCCCTGGGGTTGCATACTCCCCAGGGGCGCTTACACCAGGGTGCACGATCAATACTGGCCCACCTCACCATTCCTACGTCCTTTGGAAACCCCACTCCGTCCCCCTCCTCCCCCCCCCCCCTCTTCACCTTTACCTTTCTCTTTCCTGCTATGCCCCTCTCTCTTTAGTTGTGACCTGTTTTGACCTAGAATGAGACAAGAGTCCTTATTCGTTCCTTTTGTTCGCTGCGATTGTGCCAGTGACCTTGAGCGAATTCGGGCGACAGGTAAGTAAGTAGTATTGTCTCGTAAGTGCGACAAAGTATGTACTGGAAGCCGTTGCTTATTTTCCTTTGTGTTTGGAGGCAGGTTGCATTCGTAGATTTGTCGATCGGTGTGATTGTACGTCGAGGAAGGGTAATTTGTGGCGAGATATTCACACTTCCTTTTCTCTCTCGTAGAATGACGTCGCCCAACAATGTTTTCAGACATCATGAAACTGAATATAGCACTGAGTACATAGAGAATGCTTGTAGCACCATGAAATTGAATGGTGGCATTGAGTGCGTAGTGAATGCTTGTAGCCGTATTGTTTTATGTACGAGGAAGTCTCTTCAGCACTTTTTCCAATCCGCGTTTTGCAAAAGGCGTACTCCACGCGATGGCAGCACGTACCTCATGTTTAGTATCCCGTGAGAAACGGGTGTCTCCTTAGGCATTTTCTGGTGGGCATTCGCCCCTGCAATCCTGCTTGTTCAAATGAATAGTGAAACTGAAACTTGAAATAAAATAAAGAAAAGGGTTAAGCCGAAGGCTTAAAATACTTGACACGCGACATTTAGCGAAAGTAGGCCATTTGGCTCCCGACTCGAAGACAAAAGGCCAAAGGTGGGGAAGAATTGACCTCTCTCTCTCTCTCTCTCTCTCTCTCTCTCTCTCTCTCTCTCTCTCTCTGTCACTTGTGATATAGCAGCGTATGTAACTCGCTGCCTTGCCAGAACCCCCACCCCTTCCCGTGCTTCCCAACCTCAACAACATCCATCTCTCTCTTTAATTAAGAGAGAGATGCAAAGGAGAGCAAAATCACAAATGTTTAGAGTGTATAGAACAGGACAAATATTTGAGAGAGAGAGGTGGGTAGGGGGAGGGAGGTGGACATTGAAATCAAGGGTTGCTAAGAGCTTTAAGTTTTGTCCCATCCTGAAGCCGCTGTAAGTTTTAAATAGGCTCATGAGGATAGCCACTCGGCTGTTCACGTGATTGTTTTTCTTTCTTGTTCTGTGCACTTTTATACGTGTGGTCTGTGTGAATTCCGCTTGCGTTGCTGTTGTTGTGGACCTGTTACTTGTTAGTGGATACAGTATATATATATATATATATATATATATATATAGATATATATAAAAAAAAAAAAATATAATATATATATATATATATATATATATATATATATATATTTCTCATTCCCTAGGGGTAAGTTTGCTAGCCAATTTCCTCGCCTTTATCCCAGCAGGTGCTGGTACTCAATTACGGACGAGTACACTGGTACACTGGTGGGCGGTATGGTGGGATCGATTCACGGACCCAGCCAATGTCAGCTGAGCGCTGTACCGCTTAGCCAAGGTGCGCTCTATGTATATATTTGAAAGCACATGAACACAACACCAATGAATGTATAAATGTTTGCATGTGTATATATATGTGCTCTGTATCGGTCCTGGTGCGAAACATGAACTTTTAAATATTGTAAAATGAGAGATTTCTTGATTGCAGATGATTTCCAGCAGAGTTATTGTGATGTATGACAAAACTGTGCGGTCATGAGATCAAATCTCCGTTCATGTCTCGTGGATGCCATGATGGGGCATTGCCACCAGATGATATGAAATCCTAAACTGCATCCTGTGCAGTGAAAGTGTCTCTCTCTCTCCATGACTTCCATTTTTGACATTGAAATGAGGGATGTTTTTCCTGCCGCGCGGGATTCACCCTTGACTAAAACCCGGTGAATAATTGATCAAATGAATAAAACACTTTATCTCTTAATATTCTCTTTAGTCTCCTCGCTTATTCCCCCTCTTATTGCCTCTGTTTTTACGGCTTTTCTCTCCTTCCTCAGCCCTCATTTTGAACAGAGGAGAGAGAGAGAGAGCGAGGGGAAGTGAGGGGAAGGGAACGGCAGGCAGGCACCAGCATCGGGTGGCGAAGGAAATTCCCCAGGGGTTGCAAGACCTCCCCAGGGTCGCCAGCGCTCGGGTGGGGATCAATACATGTTGAGGGCGGCCTTGCACACTCACACACACACACACACACACAACACCCCCGCCCACCTGGGTTTCGGTGTTCGGACGGCATTAGAGGGGTTGGGTTCCCTCCCGTCCCCCACCCCCTGTCCTCCTCCTCCTCCCATGTCCTCGAATTGTATGCATGAAGGGTTGATGCTATATAATGTATGCCTGGGAAATTCGTGGGTACACCTGCGTGCACACGCGCGTGCGTGTGTATTTGTGTGTGTGTGCTTTAATGACGCATGCATGATGCGTAGGTTCATTCAAGTTGGAGTTTGAAGGACTCCTGGCGCCTTCATTCACCAGCAGAGGGCGCGTAGGCGCGTGTGTTCATTCAGTGAATAGGGTTGTATGGTGTCCTCGTTAACGGCTTTTTTTTCTCTCTCTATGCATTCGGGAGGAAATTCAACTAAATACAAAAGAAGACTGTAAAGTCTTTCCATTTTTATCACGTGTTCATCAACCGTATCTGATTTCGGTTGCCTACTGTGCAACCGCGCCTCAAAACTCTCTTCAGACAAAACGAACGGAAAACAACCTCGGAAGCCGATTGCTGTTGGACGCGCCCATCAAGGGGGAGAAACTTTCTCATGTGGGCGGCGGCATTGCCACCCAGCCGACAATGCACTCGTTTGAGTTCTTCGGTGATGTTTTGCGTGGATGAATAGGTACTAAGACATATGTAACCAAGAATTTACGTTAATTATATAATTCAATCGAGTAATATTGTGGTTGGAGACTAATTCAAACGATCGTTTGGGTAGCTGCGTAGTTTCTAAGCAGCGGATGATCTAGCATACACAATTCTTTGTATAGAACAGACACTCGTTTGGCTTATGATTAATCATAGGATTTTTGCAATTGTAGAATTGATAGAAGAATTTAGAAGAAGGCTAGAAGGTCTTAAGACCAATTTAGACAAGGATTCAGCATTGGAGATGCAGTTATCCGTCATCTTAAAAAAAATTGCAGATTTACTTCAAAGATATGAGTAATAAAGGATATAGTGATTTCTCCCGTGCTTAAAATCTTAATGATAATGAGGTGACGCTGAAGATAATGAAATTAACAGTAATTTAGAACCAGTAGTTGTAACAGTACCTTTAGTAGCACCGATAATGATATAAATGATTCTGGGGGGAGGGGGATGCCGAATGCGAACCCCATGTAGCTCTTTCTAAAGTAAAAGTTAAGTTGGTTCAGAATCTTTCATATAACTTTCCTTTACAGTGCTACCTCAGGAACCTTTACTTTGTATTCTGACGGGGTGGAAAGTATCCCGTATGGGATCCGTTTTCTTTACAGCCAGGAATAGGAATACAGTCCTCCTGGTTCCGGATTCCTGACTGAGTTTTATGGGAAGTCTGTCAGGAAAGAGTTGACTCCAGGAATGTCAAGATTAGTCTGTTACTTTTCTCGTGCTTGGATATTTATTTCAGTTAACGGGATGTTTTTGACAGATGGACAGAAAACGGGTCAAGTTTGCGTTTTCTCGATTCAGCTGACCTAGTGGTACGGTTATTCTATGTTTTCACATCATTTTTTTTTTAACTTACGCAGTCGAGTTACATCTAATACAAGATGGTATTGCAAATGAAAAACAATAGTATTTAACATCATTTTACCAAAACTTATATCGGCTCCTTTACATCAAGTTATAGCCTGTGAGATCTTTATCTTGCTTCCAATTCAATAATCTTATCATCCAGGAAATAATTTAAGAAACTAGAACCCTCCAAAGGTGACTAATCGAAGGCCACATTCTTCACGCAGAGCGAAGAAACGTCACGAAACTTTGAAAGTTTCAAATTGCAACGAACGTTTTTCTGGCCTTACCTGCAGGTTATGGTAACCCATTCTCTGTTCACGGAGTTCACTTTCCTCTCTTAAGACAGATAAAAGGACATCACTTTACTATGCAAGATTACAAACAATGTGCCAAAGAAATGCCCTCTTTGAGTAGAACTTTCGTATCTGAGATTGTAGGTTAAAAGAACCAAAGAAATATATATACATATATGTGTGTGTATGTATACATATATATAAGTCATATCACATTTCCGTGATTCATATACATATATCGAGCTACAATGTCCTTTAATATCTAATTCGCTCTACCTCGGAATTAATATTTTTTCATATATGCTTAACCGAAGGGGAATTTTTTCTCGATAGTAGACTTGCCTGGATTTGAAAGGCTCCATGGGTTCGCGCCCGGTTCCAGGCAAATCTATTATCGAGAAAATATGAAAACCGAGGTAAAGCGAATTAGATATTAAAGGACATTGTAGCTCGATATATACATATGCATATATATATATATATATATATATATATATATATATATATATATATACATGTATGTATGCATGTATGTATATATATAACACGATTATGAAGGGTGAACTAAATGGAGTTATGAAATTTTATACTCTATAAAGTTATACTGTATGAACGTGCCATCTTTTTAATTGTCAAGAAACCGACTGATATGTAAGACTAAACACTCTTTACCAAAAATAAGACTTCATATTAACGTATCTGTTCGTTTTTGGACAGTCAAGGGCCGACTAATTGTAATGTATTGAGGCTCAGAATTTTTTTGCAACTCTCTCTCTCTCTCTCTCTCTCTCTCTCTCTCTCTCTCTCTCTCTCTCTCTCTTAAGTGCATTCATATTTAATTTCACGTGCATCCTTCAGTGACGAACGTATTCTTTATAAAGCAGATCATACAAATTAATTATAACTTTCAAACTCCTTCCCTCATCTATATTTCGCGAACATCCATTATCAATATACATATTTTATTGGGCTGTTTTATTATTTTATGAATGCGCCGTTAAGAAAGAATTTCAGCCCAGTAAAGAGGTCAAGAACATCGTTACAGACAATGTCGAAATGTTGGAGGGGCTTCGTTCTCCACAAATAGCACCATTGACATATTTAACTTATATGTCAAGGTTTCGTTCTTTCCGTTTATGAAGAGGCGACCTGCGAAATATTTACTTTTACATTTTTATTTTCCTTTGAATTTTTTTTATTTATTTATTTATTTTTTTCTATACACCTTTTCCCCTTTAGCTGATTGGCCCCTGAAGGTGGTTAGTTAGTTAACCTTCTGGCTTTCAGAAAGGCTTTCAGGATGAGGCTCTTAACCCATTTATCTCCTTCGCCCTGATGGCGACCCACCGCAGTTGTTTAGCCTAGCCAACTGGCTCATGATTCATTGCGTAGGTCAATAAACGGTACAGTTGGTTTAAACGTGCTGCTCGGTAAGGGATTACGCCTCGGTTTGGAATCGAACTTGGCTTTTTAGGTGAGCTTTGTAATCACCGTACTGAGATAATCGCGTATACATACATACATAGATGCATACATACATACATACATACACACACATATATATATATGTTTGTGTGTGTGTACGATGGGGAATGACGTGTGTGTGTGAATTTTTACGGTTCAGTACAACTTGCATATCTATTTAAATATACTTTAACCGAAGTTTATGCAATAGTAAAGTTTCAGTAAAGTGATTTTATGCATTTGCATTCATTATTATTATTATTATTATTATTATTATTATTATTATTATTATTATTTTGGCTTTAAAACAATTTTTGCTGAAATTTTGACTTTTATAATAAAGTTCATATACAACAAGTACTTACACCATGATCAAAGAATATATTTGATATCTGTTCAAAACTGAAGAAGCGTCGTGATATTCTTGTGTAGAGTTATATCTCACGGATAACATTTTCGAATCATGGATAATTTTATCATAGAGGAGAACTGTAAAGGAAAAGAATCGACGAAGAAAAGAAATGGAAGTCCATAAATTTGACAAAATTTTGCATAACGGCCGGTAAGGATGGCTCATAAATTCTGTTCCTCAAGAAGAAATCCTACGGCACCTCCCTCCTTTATTCCCCCATATATTCTGTCTACGGTCCACCACTTTGGAACAAAATTTTTGGGCGAGGAGATATTTTTTTTATAGGATTTGTGGCCTTGGCAGAGGAGAGGAGAAATTTTTCCCTAACTTATTGCATTGCCGCTTTCATCGCCTGATCTCTTTCCACATCATTTTCTCTCTCTCTCTCTCTCTCTCTCTCTCTCTCTCTCTCTCTCTCTCTCTCTCTCTCTCTCTCTCTTCCGTTTGATTTTGGTTGAATCCGTTGTTGATGTTTTCGGTATAACTTTATGTAAACGTTTGTTACTCTCATTGATGTTAGAGTTATTGCTTGTATTGTCTGGTAAACATATACCTTCATTTTATTAAAGTACCGTTCGACCACTTCCCGGGAGCATCGAACAGACTATAATGTAGCAAAAGTGTATTTTTATCGATTTACTTATCAATACATAGATGTTTTGTGCGTCATTTTCTGAGTGATTTGCCCTCTTGAATTCCTCCAGTAGACCGACCATTGAGTACTCTCATTGACCTCGGCGTTTTGAAGTTCAGTTTTCCTGGTCTATATAGATTCTTATCGACGTCGCTCCCTCGCATATAGACGTTACGACTCCAGAGCAGTGAGTTCGTAGATAGTGCGTATCCAGCTTCCAGTTCCTATCATGAATTTCAAGATAGCGATGGCGGGCCGGGCAACTGTCGCATGAAAATAAAGTGCCGATAGTAGAAATGTCTATACGCACTGCCGACCGCAGAGGGAGGGGACCCTTTCATTATTTGGTCACGGATGTGAAGAACCTCTCTGATTTTGGTCGTTCGATGTAAAAGAAGGGCGTTTGTCGTCCTTCTCCCCACGGAGGAGGGGAGCCGAGTGACAAAGGACGGAGAAGAAGAATGCATCAAATTAATAAATGTGGCAGGCGGTGGGGGGTACCAAGAACAGAAGTGCTTAGAAGAAGATTGGTATACACTGTCCTGGTATTGCACTGAGGTATGCGTCAAGTTTGGACTTTGTTGTAACCTCGTTAGACTTTGAAAAAATGATTAGATTTTCAGTCCTAATAATATACTCATGAAAAGCTGGATATCAGTGCAGACGTGCTTATCTGAATCATGGCCACCGGAATCTACCAACTGATAATGTGCATGAAAGCAGGTTTTGATATCGTCGAATGAAATAGGATTTTCTTGTGGACATGAAGTTTACCGAATTATTGGTGTTTGGGCATGAAAGCAAGTTATTGAAAACTTTTGAACCGAACTGACGCGCATATATATATATATATATATATATATATATATATATATATATATATATATATATATGTGTGTGTGTGTGTGTGTGTGTGTGTGTGTGTGTGTTTGTCGAAGCTTGTTTGTTTTAGGGTCATCTTCGAAAGGGAAGATAATTTTGTCCAAGCAGACAACGAAAACAGCGGATGAAATAACGGTCCTCCGAGTATATCGACATGTGGTATCGGTTTGCTATAATTTGTTTTTCGTTCTTCTATGTATGTGTATATATATATATATATATATATATATATATATATATATATATATATATATATATACTATGTGTGGTTATATGTATAAATTCTAGCTGACATATTCAGTCTAACGCGTACTTGAAGTACTCCAAAAGGACGGACACGTACTGGAAGTTGGCAATGGTATATATATATATATATATATTATATATATATATATATATATATATATATATATATATATAAAATCGTAATTCTTACGTACTGATAGTCCGTGTTACCTCCTAATGCCGTAAATACAGATGATGTATATGTATGCTCTTTTGTAACATTAGGGCCCTTTCACACTATGTCGTACGTAAATGCGACCGCACCTACATGCGACTAGAAGTCGACTATTATCTCTTAAGAACCTGTACGCGCCAACTTTCGTAGCTAGATTTACGGTAGGTGAAGCTCTGTAAGTAGTGTTGTTAAAGTGAGAGTTTTGTAGGTATATAGACTACTCAACTCTCCACCCTGTGGAAGGGGTGTAAGAATATTACCACACGTAGTTCCTCGTGTCGTAAAAGGCGACTAAAAGGACAATTGTATTCTTGCAGTCTTACTTTTTTTTAGTAAAAGGCTAGTCCCCACCGCCAATAACTGTGGAAACTGCTGCCTTGCAGTCTTACATTTTTTAGTCAAAGGCTAGGCCCACCGCCAATAACTGTGGGAACTGCTGCCTTGCAGTCTTACATTTTTTAGTCAAAGGCTAGGCCCACCGCCAATAACTGTGGAAACTGCTGCCTTGCAGTCTTACATTTTTTAGTCAAAGGCTAGGCCCACCGCCAATAACTGTGGGAACTGCTGTCTTGCAGTCTTACATTTTTTAGTAAAAGGTTAGGCCCACCTACAATAACTGTGGAAACTGGTGCCTTGCAGTCTTACATTTTTTAGTAAAAGGCTAGGCCCACCTACAATAACTGTGGGAACTGCTGCCTTACAGTCTTACATTTTTTAGTAAAAGGCTAGGCCCACCACCAGCAACTGCGGAAACTGCTGTCTTGCAGCCTTACTTTTTTTAGTAAAAGGTTAAGCTCACCTCCATCGAGTGGGTATGGTTTGGTCAAGTTCAGTAGAGTTCACCCGTCCAGCCACATTGTTACTTATTAGTTTGCCATGAAGGCGAAGTATAAGTGAAACAACGCTTTTGATACAGCATTATGAATGGTTCCCCGACTCTGTGGTATGTGTCATTAACGAATACCCCAGGAAGGAAGAGAAAGCAGGTGCTATGAAAGAAATTGCTGTTATTGGAAGTTCCTGAATCTGGAAAAACTACGTGGCGCCCACCACGCTGTTAAATGGACGGTTGAGTAAGGAAATTGAAATGAAAGCTGTAAGGGGTCAGGTGATGTAATGGTGACAACTACATGGGAATATCATGACGCTCTTCATTTTTATGAATGAATGCGGTAAGCAGCAAGGCTTCACCAATACGAAAATGGTATATAAAACAATGTATTTTAATCGTATTTGAATCGTACATATCCTACGTACGACCGAAAAACATGTATTTATACTGAAATTTCTTCTGACTGCCCAATTCAGATAATTCATTAGGGTTATAATAATGCTACAGATCGTTCATTAGGCCTATCATAACGTTGCAGATCATTATTAGCCTATAATGACGCTGCAGATTATGCATTAGGTTATAATAACGCTGCAGGTCAGTCATTAGGCCTATAATAACGCTGCACATCATTCATTATGCCTAAAGCAACGCTGCAGATCATGCAGTAGGCCTATAATAATCCTGCAGATAATAACGCTGCAGATCATTCATTAGACCTTTAATAACGCTGCAGATGCCCTAATTAGGTTCTCCGATTGCTACATTTTGCCAAATCCGAAGCCTGACCAAACCTCCCCCGTCAGTTACCCGCCAACGTATGCCAACGGTACAGCGGTCTTGCTCGGCGGAATCCAGTGGCACTGTGTGGAAGCTAATTTTGTTGTGTACATACCTCTATAGTAGCTTCGATAGTGGAATATAGGCTTTTGTATTGTCCTTAGGATGTACATTTTAAGGTTGTATAGGCATACAGCTTACCTTTCCGTCTTGGAAATAAAGTCGTTAAAATTAATTATGATTATGTCTGATGACAGTTATTAAATGTAGCTTCAAGAACAAAATTATTCCTATCTCAAGGGTCTTTCGTTGATTTTGGAATCAACCAAATGTTGTTGGTCGAATACATTTTGCCTTGTAAGACACTGCTTGTTAATGTGGCATATGTGTTCGAATGAAGAACAGACATTTAAGAAAGAACAATTATATAAAAAAAAATTGCTTGGTAGTGAAGTACTTTGTATTCACCCCCAAGATTCGAGATTTGATAATATAATTCTGTAGCCTCAATCCTTGTTTAAGACACGGCAGGGACAGTAGCTAGACTTAAAGCTCAAGCAAGACGCAAGTAGTCCGCTATCAATTTTTGAACGACTGTTTCGCATACCGTAATTTCAATGCATTTAGGCGAATGTTTCTTGTGTTCATATATGGATATCGTGTAAACAGCGACGTTTTGCTTTTTGAGTATTCTCATCTCCATGAATTAATAAAGGAAAAATTAGAGATGATGTGAGAGAGACAAAAGAAAGAACTGGTCCCTTCGTCGGACGCTGGTCTCTCCGGAATTCGGCTCCTCGCCTGGAGAGGAACTTGAGAGTGACTCACGCCGCATGAGACTTCTTCGGAGAGGACGTAATGTCACATGAGACTTGGTTGGATGAAGCCACAAGGAACTTTCGAAACTGTGGCCACAGGGGTATTCCCCGGCTGTGCTCATGAGGGACTTTGAAAACACAAAACAGTGAGTCACTGTCGGCATGTATGCATAAATGTATACGTAATTACTTATGTATATAAACGAGCACGTTCTCCCCACTTTTAGTATATATATGTATAAGTATATATATATATATATATATATATATATATATATATATATATATAATGTCTTATCACATCACCACGATTCATATATACTATAGCTTACGCATTAAGCTGCAAATGTCCTTTAATATATAATTCGCTCTACCTCGGAATTAATATATTTTCATATATGTTAACCGAAGGGGAATGTTTTAGTTGATAAGAAATTGTAGCTTAATGGCGTATATACTAATATATATATATTTACATATATATATATATATATATATATATATATATATATATATGTGTGTGTGTGTGTGTGTGTGTGTGTGTGTGTGTGTGTGTGTGTGTACATGTATGTAAATGCATATAATATTTTTTTTCTTTATTCCAAGAGAAGGTTATGAAGGGGAAGAACGCAAAAGCGGCATTTAGGCTCGTTATTAGAGAAGCGACGACCTCCTCCTCCTCCTCCTCCTCCTCCTCCTCCTCCCACCCCTCCTCCTCCTCCGCCTCCTCCTCCTCCTCCTCCTCCTCCTCCTCCCTCCTCCTCCGACTCCTCCTCCTCCCTGACGGAGATGTATATGAGTTTGCATATCCAAAAAGAAAGGAGTAGTATTTGTTAGCTGCTGGATAATGTAATTTTAATGGGTACAGAGCCTCTCTCGTGGAGTCCTCATTGTCGATGCCAAGGGGGTCTTTTTGAAACGAAGCCACCCGATTAAATATCCAATGGCCCTACAAAAACAGCGGCATTACCAAAATAGTCCGGCGGAGGGATTGTCACAGAGTTTGGCTTTATTTTCCTCTCTCTCACTCTCTCAAGGGATTCTTTTTTATTTCAGGAGACCCTAGCATGTTTAGACACACTATGCAGGAGATATAATCATGTAAACACTTGAAATAGGGATAGATAAATACGCGTCTAGTTAGCTGTCAGTGAAAACGCTCGACTTCGTAGATACGGCTTGTAAAACTTTTACTTTTCGTGCACAAATAAATTCGATTTGGTTTTAGTTTTCTTCCCCATATATTAAGACGGCGCACAGTGGTCCAAAATTGCCAAATCGTGGACAAAACTCTAAGGTGAAAACGATCCTAACTTGAAACCCAGTGTCTTGAACATCTATTCAAATTAATAAAATGCAGAATTAAACAAAGAAAAAGTTTATTCTAACGTTACATAAAGTTTTTGTATGTACTATTGGACCTTCTTAAATCACGAAAATGATAACACTAGTCATAAGAAAGGGATTTTTATAGTATTATAAAAAATATATTAAAACTATATATATACAATAATAATTCTTGAAAAAAATAAAAGAAATACAAGAGCACGATATTTCATGAAAAAAAATAAAGAAATACGAGAGCACGATGTTATTTTGACTATGACAGGAATTAACAAGTATTATTAAAAGAAATGAAAATTAGTGCTTTAGTGTCCCATACTACTTTCACAATCACAGTCAAAATCACAATCACTATCATCAATCATGTTTCCAACCATTACTGTCAGTGTCACTGGCAATATCATTATCACTGTCACTTTCCCGACCACCATTTCCAGACTGTTCGGTAGTGGGATCACTCATGAAAATAGGTGATGCTTCAAGAAGGGAAAGGACTTCGGGTGATAAACGAGTCCTTTTCTTATGTTGTAATCCTCTGGTCGCAGCTGGTCGCAAGAAATTTTTGCTGATTATGAAAGTTTATGTACTAAATATTGCCCCCATGGCAAATACATTGGTGGATACAGTGGGAATACCTTTCAAAATCTGCAACAACTTTACCTATTAATTTCTATGTGCTTTGTCAGTTTCAGAATATATTGTCGCCATGTATGTATTGTAGTTATGTCATTAAAGGTATTCCTTCTAACTTGAGGTAAAATTTCTTCACATATTAAAAAATATGAAGCTCATAAATATATACCTCAATATTTTTCCAACAGTTTATGACCCACTTAAACTTGCAACTTCGTTCTCTCTTGTTGCAATAACATCACTTGAATATGAAATACCGAAAAACATAATTAATCCTTCAATCGGTGGAAATTGATTTTTGGCCACGAATTCGTGATCCTGGACCACTGTGCGGCGGCGCGTGTGACCACCACTCTTAATGGGAAGAGAAGGCAAGTTGAATGTGAAATGTGCAATCTCCCTGCAACATATTTCAGCTGAGCCCGATCTCCCTTCCCCCGCGTCCCTTGGGTCTCCTATGCCCTTCTCCCCGTTAGTCCCTGGGGGAGCCTAAGCCCCTCCTCCCTCTTCGTCTCCGTGTCCGGGAAGGCGGGGGAGTGAGAGTGGCCAAGTTCACGTTAGGGCGGCAGAACATTGTTCTATAGCAGTAGTTGTTATGGTAGGGAGGTGGTTGGTGGTTGTGGCGGTGGAGCCTGGTGCAATATGGCCGGTGGAAGTGGGCTGTTGTTGATGAAGTGTGACTGGGGGAGGTCTGCCGATAACAGCGAAGAGGTGGCACTGCTGCTGCCTTCTCCCTCAGATCCTTGCCACGAGGTGTTCGAGAGCAGCAAATCCGTTTTCGAAAGTTTAGGTGAGTGTTTGAGGGCTCCTCCGTCGGCACGAAGTAGTTGCAATACCTTCATATACATGAAGGTATAGCTACATGTTCCTGCATTTATGGTTTGCCCTTCCAGAAAATTACTGTAAACATTCACTGTATCAGTGGAAATAGTCTGTTGGTTCTGACCTGAACGTTAACGAATCATTATTATAATAAAAATTATTATTAATGGAGGATGCCGAAGTTAAATACTTAACACACTGGCTTCCACAAAAGAGAAAATCCAAAATGTCCTAAGGAATTGCTGAAAAGATTAGACAGTACCGTGATGTCAACTCGAAAAGAAACCAAGGCAGAAGTTTGCAAGGTGATAGAAATCTGTCAATGTCCAGCAAAGGTGGTTTGGGGTTTGGGGTTAGGGCTAGTATATCATATATTGTGTTAATTCCGTAGAATTTTTCCTTCAATCACTGGTTGTCACTGAACCTCAAGGGTTAAGCACAAGGCCTGGGTGCCAAGTCTTCTTCGCGGACACTTGGCTAACCATCGCCAACGGGAACTGCGGTGCATCTAGTTCTGTTCCGCCTAATATTTTTTCCCCCGAAAATTTAATAGTACTATTACTCCGTTATATAAAATACTTTTTACTTCAATATGGAAATTCCTGAAAACGTATCCTTACAGAAACTTTTCTAATAACGAAAGGTACCGAAAAAAATATATGATGCATGTAGCATTGAGATCTGTTTTGAAAGTCATGCGAACTGGGTAAAAGTAGTAAAGTAAGTGTCATTCTTGGCTGAGTAGCCAAGAAAAAGACTTAAGATATGGTGTCAGTGATGCGAATTGGTAGTCTTTTGATCCCATTCAACATACACTTAATTTGTTGTACGCGAAGCACTACTAAAGGTTGCCAAACAGCTCATTGAAGTAGCCCACTGCTATCCTGGGTTTATTTTCAGTCTGTGATCCTAAAATGTAAACTAATGGTCTTTCGTGTGTAGCTTGACGAGCAGTTGCTTATATATATTTGTGTGTGTATGACTTCATACATTAAAGGTAACTTCATTTTTTTTTCATTGTTTATTTATCATGTCTTGTATAAATTTCTGTAGAGTAGTAACGCTCATCTGAAACACCGGTTTATCAGTGCAAGGGCTTTTGATGACCTGCAGTGTCCTAGACAGGCAACGTTTCCCTGCAAAAAGGTTTGAGAGAAGGTAGCGCATAATTCTCCCCCCACCCCCAACCCTTTACCCCTCCCACCTGCCGCCGACTTTCCCCTCAGACACCCGGTCCCAGTGCGATGACAGTCCTTGAAAGGTAGAAGACATCCCCTCTCGCCGGTTGGCTTCCCCCTTATGTCGCCTCCCCTCGGGACTTCAACGAACGTCCGTTGTGTTGAATCTCTCTCTCTCTCTCTCTCTCTCTCTCTCTCTCTCTCTCTCTCTCTCTCTCTCTCCTTCCTATGTTTTATAGCCATTTCTGGTATATTTTGATATTACTGTTGTTTCAGGTAGGCGTCAGCTTTATGATTTTCTCTGATGTGTGCAGGGAAGGCCGAGTATAATTTTATGATTACCATCTTTCCTTAGCAAGACATTTTTCAGAGAGAGAGAGAGAGAGAGAGAGAGAGAGAGAGAGAGAGAGAGAGAGAGATTGATTCATATTTGCATTATTCTTTCTGTTCAAAAGAAGTAATGATATCTGAAATTGCTCGGGGCACTGGCTGAACGATATTGAACTGATTGTATGGCCATAGAACAACTAAGGGTTCATCATAACATCGCCTTCGAAGTTGAATATATCGGATAATTATCTAGTAGTCTTGTTGGATATATTTACTGAATTATTCTTGTTTGATATATTTACTGAATTAAAATTCCATGTGATATTACACTAGTTTATATCCATCCCCTGAAATCATGTCTTGTGAAGAGTATGATGGCATGATTAATTAGTATTAAGAAGTATTGTGATGTTTTTGTTTTATTTTATTCAGGTTTATTGTATTTTGTGGTTTCACACGAATGCTCGTATCAGTCCCGAAAGAATTCCCTCACTATCTCCTCCTGATATATAAGGGAACGCCATTTCAAAGTTCGGCTTAAACAAGAGTTGAAATGACCTCTCAATATTTGTTTTAAAAGTAGGAAGTAATCGTGAAAGAAATGCAGTCTGTATGGTACATAGCTGGACATAGAACTTCCCTTTTCGTATCCCTTGTCTTATTTATTTTGTAACAATGCGAACATTTATCGCATTACATGAGCAGTGGTGTACAGAGTTGAATCCGCAATCATTTTTTCCAAAAAGAATGATTGAAAGCTATACAGCGACCTCTCGGGAGCCTTATTTAACTCTCGAAAGACTCATGATGAGAATGATGAGAAGTGAGCAGGCTATATCGAAACCTCTGTATAGATTTTAGTGTGTTTTAACAGGAAAAATGGCAGCGGACGAAGCTCTCCATCGCTTAATCACCATCTTACCATCACCGTCTTACCCTTTGCAGAAGTGAGCGTGGGAGGGTCGTCGTGGGAGGTGGGATCTGATAGCCGAGGGTCGCTATCGCCAGCTTCTTCGGCCACGCCTACGTCAGCATCCGAGACGGACGTTGAGGCCGCTGCCACCGTGGGCGTCACCCAGACTACCCCTTACCAGTGTTCCTTTTGTGATCGCGCCTTCCCCAGGCTCTCCTATCTCAAGCGGCATGAGCAGGTGGGTGCTTGCTGGTTGAACTTTGTTCCTCTCGAATCGAAGAATACAGCTGTATCCTTCGGTCGAAATGATGCCGTTTTGGCCCGTTCAGTTTCAGTTGTAATTTTTTTTTATTGCTGGGAATTTTATTGTAGTTAGTGATGGGGCCCTCCAAATGGGTATGATGATTTCTACACTTAGTTTTTGTAGCGACAGTCCTGATAACTTTTTTTCGCTTCTTGTGCCATACGTTCAATTTTTTTTCTTTTGAATCTTCAGAAAATTGTTTTTATTATATCCACCCCCTCCTCCCCCCCTCCTCTCTCTCTCTCTCTCTCTCTCTCTCTCTCTCTCTCTCTCTGAGAGACTTCGAAATATAGTTTAAACGAAATACTTTCAAAGGAATCTAGACCAAATGAATTGAGGTCCATGGTCGCTTTAAAAAAAAATTATATTCATATTTTTTCTATTATTATTATTATTATTATTATTATTATTATTATTATATTTTTCTATTATTATTATTATTATTATTATTATTATTAACATCAGCCCTATTCCTATGGAACAATCCACAAGGGCCATTGACTTAAAATTAGAGCTTCAAAAGCGTATGATTTTGATTTGAGAGAAGGAACAGAAGGTAATACGAAATACGGAAAGAAGAGCAGCACTCTTCGTCTATAACAGCAAATGCACAAGCACTTCGGTCAAGCACCAGAATCCTATTTCACTCTTATTGTTTCTCAAACATTTCTTCTTAGCGTAAAGCACAATGTGTACCTTAGCGGTAATAAAGTCAGTGTTGAATTTGCATAGAAAGTCGAGACTTTTTCTTTGTTTTTTTTTTTTATTTTTTTTTTCACTTTTGTCAGGTATTGATCTCGTTCTAATATCGGGAGGCTGTAATTTATTTAATGTTTTGCTTGCAAAAGTCACTCAAGTTTCTAGTACATCATCTCAAAGTTCATTGCCGGTTTTACAGCGAATCTAATCATATCGTCAGTAAACCCCCGTATAGGGGGCTAGTGCCGACAATGAACCTCACACGGTGCACTGTAGACATTATACTCAGGGTTCTTTGTAGCGTCCCTTCGACCCCTAACTACAGCCCCTTTCATTCCTTTTACTGTATCTCCGTTCATTCTGTTTCTTCCATCTTGCTATCCAGCCTTTTCCTAACAATCGATTCATTCAGTCAAGTCTAGACCTTTCTGCTCTCATTATCCCTTTCACTTCACCGCTGAATGACTTCATAGGTCCCAGCGCCTGGCCTTTAGCCGAAATTGCTTATTCCATTCATCAATAAATGTAGTTTTATTGATAGTAGCATTATTTAATGAATAGTAAGTGGATAATATATAACCCTCAATTCACTCGAGTACCTCCTGAGCTGCTTGTTTGGTTGTCAGAGTACCATTGCTTTAAACTGCTTTTTTTTTGAGATGCGCCTGTTTTGAGGGGCAGTCAGTCGCGCTTTTGTTTGTTTGTATGGTGTTTTTCAGCTTTATGCCATTATTCATACAATGGCCATTTGTTTCTACGGAGACGTGGCAGGAAGTTCGTGGCTTTTAGGATTTTTTTTTTCCCTGCCGTCTGTAGGAACGTATGCCCATCAAGGGCAAAGAAAACGAGAAGTAGAAATTATAGTCAAATTTATTGAAATTATCTTGCCCCCATCATAACTGCCTTTTGTGTAGTAGTAGTATTAGTGTTAAAAATTATATCAACCAGTTTTGACAAAAAATCTCTAATCTGCTAAATTCAGTCGGGACTGCTACTGAAAGATTTATCGAAATTTTTTATTGTAAAAAAAATAAAAAATTAAGTCCACCAGAGCAGGTTTTTATATGATGAATTGGTTCGTATCAGAGATAATTCCTTTTCAATTACTTCGTTTCATCACATGAAACGCCGACTTTCTGGTAGGGAGTAAGATAGTGTGAATTTAATACTTGAGATAGTTTTATTTTTTTCCGTCGTTTGGAGCCACACGTCATCTTTCCATTCATTTAGGGAAAGGAAATATAAGAAAATAAGTGACTTATTGTAGTTAATTCAGTGGTTTCGTTCTGGTCATTTTTAGTATAAAAATGTGTAGAGACAGTCTTTGAAAACTGCTAAATATCAATGGCTGCAAGTCACACGTTATTCGTAATTTTCAATTTATATCAGGGGTGCAATGTGCCCCCAGCCTGGGGTCTATGGTTGCACCTCTACGTATATTCCACTTATAGCCTTATATCCGAGGGCGTTATCAGAATTATCTAACAGTGTTGCTCATTAGACAATGCTGCAGAATATAATTTAGAAGGGATATTGTCATTTATCCATTCATAATTAGACCTATTGGACTTGGACACTTATTGTCATTTATCGCCTCACAATTAGACCTATTGGACGCTTAATGTCATTTATCGCCTCACAATTACATCTATTAGACGCTTATTGTCATTTATTGCCTCACAATTAGACCTACTGGACTCTTCTCACTTGAAGATCTCAGAAATTAAGGTTGATACAATAGAAATAACTGTGGTTGTACTACGCTCGCCAACTAACGAACATGTTTCCGTCGACAGACTCATGCGGACCAGCTCCCATTCCGGTGCGAGTTCTGTGGCCGTCTCTTCAAGCACAAGCGCTCGAGGGACCGCCATGTCAAGCTCCACACCGGAGACAAGAAGTACAAATGTTGCCACTGCGATGCTGCCTTTTCGAGAAGGTAATTAGGGTACTCCTTCGTTTGTTTTTATGCATATCAACAGAAAATGTACGGTATTCTTCTGTTTCTGCAACATGCGTTGCTCAACAGCTTATAAAGGCTAATAATTTCAAATTTTCTTTATTTGGCTACCTACATATACCTCTATCGAGAAACTTTAATTTTTTTCCTCCAACTACCTCTGTCGAAAGCAGCTTCCTCAGCATAACCTGGTATTCTCCAAATCATCCTCCAATTTATCACGCCATCTAATCCGTTGCCTCCATCTTAGACCTACTAACCAAGACCACCAAGTCTTGCTTCTAAACTTGACAAGTTCTACCCTCTTCTTTCCTCTGTCATCCTTACCGCATGCCCATACCAAGTCATCTCGACATCGCATATAAAAAAAATCTTTACCATCCCCAAACTTTTTTTCCTTTTATCCTGCTTCTTGCGCAGCTAACTCCCCAACACATCGTATCCTCATTGCTGTTGGTTCCATCTTCTGTTTCGCCTTCCTTCTTAATGCCCATGTTGCTTAACCGCACGATTGATCTGATTATGGTACAATAGAGGTCTGTTCAAGTTTTGTATTCCTTTGTCACACTACCCCTGCCACCTTTGTATTCCTTTGTCACACTACCCCTGCCACCTTTGTATTCCTTTGTCACACTACCCCTGCCACCTTTATCCATTTCCTCCAAATATTTTTTTCTACTTCGGCCTCAACTTCACACCCTCCTGGCTTAAAGTAGAAAATTTGATTTTTTTCACATCTAGGGCACTTCTATCTGGTAAAAATAGCCTTCCTTGCTTTGGCTGGACACCATAACTTGATTTATCCCACATTTACCTTCATATCGCCCCATTCCAGAGATTCCCGTTCACCCCATTATCTTTAAAATTCTTATTCAGTCTCGGCCAAAATCACGATAATCTGCTATATTAATTCGTGTAAATTTTCATTCCTAATTCCATCACTCGGTACATCTATAACCAGTACAAACATTAATGAACTAAGTGCTGATCCATTATATAAACCAACTTTATTCACACATTTCTGCTTTGCCTCTAACCCTTATTACTGCTGTCCTAGTTCATTTATACATAATTGCAGCCACCTAACCAATTTCGAAGACTTTCCTCTTAGAGCAAAACATCACCTGCCTTGGTATTCTATCAGATCCCCCCTCTCGGTCCATAAAGGCAAAGAATAGCTTCCAATCGCTTTCCAGCCTTATTTCTAACAACTGTATGACCTCTTCCTGCAATGGAACTGTACTGCTGGTCGCCAACCACCTACCTTGGTATTCTATCAAATCCCCCCTTTAAGTCCATAAATGCGCAGAAGAGCCAATCGCTTTTCAGATTTTTTCTAACAACTGTACTCCCTCTGCCTGTAATGGAATTGTACCACTGGTCACCAATCTTCAGAACTGCTCATAATGTCTCTTCAGGTATCCTTTCCAAAACCTTTCAAGAAATGTCGTTAGTTTGATGCCTCCATAATTTCCCAACACCGTATCATTTCCCTTCTTTATGACACGACACCAAAGTATCTCCCTTCTTTATGACATTTATTTAGCATCAGTGTCTTCCTGTCATTTGGCATTACTAATTCCCAGATTGTCCTTAACCATTCCGGTATCAATTCTTCCTCCTTCTACATACCAGGTACCTTCAAAATTTATATTTGCACCTCCTGATGGCTCTACTGCTTTGCTTAGATGTTCTTCCGTAAGTAGGTCATGTCATATCTCCCAAAAAGAAACTTATCATATTTTACTGGATTCTTTTTCATGACTGAGCTGTCAATGAATGTGACAGCAAAAATCAATTAGATTAATTTTCCTCTGGATGGGTTTTTACACAAGATGCTGCTACTGTTACTTTGTTGTTTTCTAGAAATCGGGGATTGTAAAGAATCATGGAGCTTTGTCAAATGTTTATTTATTCAAACAGATGGTACACACTTCTCGGGTCCCTTGTTTAGACTATTGATATTGCATATAAGACTGATAACACTTTATCAAACACTAAAAACAATTTAAGAAATTCTTTTGATAGCAATCTCTCTTAACAGTATCCTTTTCGGAAGAGACCACAAGGCTCCTTAAATTTTTAATTTATGTACTGTAAAGCCTCAGCAAACAAAATCATATTGGAGGCAACATTGTAGATGTTTTTTTTATAGAGCTAAACCTTTTCCTTTGTTGAGCCTAAACTTTCCTAATTCATCTCTTCAATTTTTCAGCGACCACCTTAAGATTCATATGAAAACCCATGACACACAGAAGCCATACCAGTGTTCTGTATGCAACAGAGGTTATAACACGGCAGCTGCACTGACCGCTCACATGCAGAACCACAAAGCTAAACTGACAGCCCATGCCCTGAATCAGCTGCTGAAAGATGCCCAGGCTCCGTCAGATGCCCACGCTCTCTCACAGATCCTTAGGGACTCAACTGGTGATGCACATTCACACGCTCTCAACCATCTCCTGAAAGATTCACAGAAGGTAAAGAAAATAAGGTGTAACGAGTTGTTGTATACATGACATGTTTTGGTGTCGTGCATCTTTAACTTGGTTGATAAAATATGCACTATTGGTGATGACATTCTAGATGATGGTAAATGGAAGTGACAATTGAAGTAAGGCATAGCAAATGGAAGTGACAATTGAAATAAGGCATAGGTGATTCATGGTACATTAAACAATGGTAGATTTTTATGCACATTTAAACAGGAACAGCTGCTAAGCCCAAAGAGTGGGGATCAGGGTAGCGGATCTTCACCTGGTGCATTAACAGCTTCCCCAGGTGGTGAACAGTCCCCTACTTTATCACCTGTTGCAACTGTCCGCTGCCCTGTCTGTCATGCTCATTGTCGTAACCAAGCTCACCTTCAAGTAAGCTTTACTCGTTTGTATACTGTAAATTACAAAATACATTTGTTCCTCTTAATTTTCCATTTTAACAGCCTTTTGCAATGATTATGATAAGGTACCATGATTATGGGAAGTATGCAGTCTAGTTTCCTAAAAATTACACTAGAACAGTAATTGAATGGGTGATTATGAAGGTGAGTGGGGAATATCTCTCATTTACTTTACCTTAAAAATTTGTTCCTACAGATAAAAAAAAAACCATTACCTTCTGTATAGGAGACTTAATCCTTAGGTGAGAGGTGGTCTCTGACAACTGACTGGGGTTGCATGCAAACAGGGGATGTAATGACTTCTGTAACCTTTCTTGATCTGGCAAATGGGATGAAAGAGCAGTAGGGACTCAGGTGTGAACAATCCTCTTATCCAGGAAGAGTACTCGTCATACTAAGTAGACATTTGGGAATTCCATCCATAGCTGTAGGCAACTAACTCTGGCAACCAAGAGTGTCAGCAGATCTGAGTACTACTCTGCTTGAGGTCAATGAAGAGCCACTACAGCTATCCTGAGAGCAGGGGAGATTATACTTGATCACCCTCTGCAATCTGGCTGAAAAGTGAGTGGACGCAGATGTCCAGATTACTTGAGGAACGTTGTCGACAAGTTTTCTATCATTGCCCAGGGGTCTGGCACTAGAGAAAAGAACACACGTTCCCTGTATAGTATTGTGGCAAATAGGTCAAGCATTGGGTGACAGCCGAGGGTCAAAGCCTTTCTTCTATGTAGAGATCATTCCATAGCTACTACTTAACCCTAATGACTGGTCTGGTTCACCGCGACTTTCCTTCTGCTGGAAATGTACCTGGCTGATAGCTCGACAGGATGGGGAGTTCCCACTCATGGATCTGCAATGCCAAAGAACAGAAGGTTAGACACAGCATCCCTCCATTTGTTGACATTGCTCATCAACACTACTCACTGACATATAAACTGATCCTGAAATATTTGAAGTGCTGGCCGCGCTGCCTAAATCTACAAAAGTTTAATTAAACTCCTGCTCTGATCCTCACTGATAAGAGTTTCACCTTGTCCAAATCACAAGAAGTCAATGCAGTTATAGAGGAAAGAATAGCAATCCAAATACATACCAATTATTCAGCAACAGGGAAGACAAGCACTGCAAGACATCTTCTCTTCACAGCACCTCAAGTGATAGTGATGAAATGTGAATAATGGCTATCCTCTTGCTTGCCCCCAAAACCTCAACCGCCACTCAAGCTTGCACTAACAATGGCTCTTAAGGTGACCGTGAATTTTTTCTACAGGAATAACAGAAAATTTTTTAAAGATCATGAGTTTTTCTTTTTGAAAAATCTATTGGAAAAAAATAATTTAAAATGTTCCTACTAAAGGTATTTAAGTAAAACACATTTTCAATGTACAAATGTACATCACTCATGCACGAATAAACTTTTAAACAAGAATTTATTCAAGATCCAAGATTATTCTGAAAAGTTTTTCACTAATAAACAAACTTTTAAACAAGATTTTATTCAAGATCCAAGATTATTCTGAAAGAATAAAGTTTTCCACTAGTAGAGTAATTTTAGATCTTTTAAACATCTAAAATGTTGTTCTTGCATGAGTAATATATACACCGGAAACGTGTTAAGGAAAAAAAAAAGGGTTGTAGCAAGGTATTATTTATACTTCCTGAGGGTTGTAGCAAGGTATTACTATTTATACTTCCTGTTTATAAATTTTGATTGGTAATGGTTAAAGAATATACAGGACAGAATTTAAATGTCTGTAATTCAAGGTGTTTGTTATACTGAATCAAAACATTTAAGTACTACACTAATGAATAGAAATTCATATGTACAATAAGGGATTTAAATGTTGTTATTCAGGGTGTTTGTTTTACTGCATCAAAAAATATTAAGTACAACACTTTTAAAATAGAGATATACAGTAGTACTTTTAAAATAGAAATTCTTCTATGTACAATATGAAATTTATGTGCAGTTTGTTCATTAATTTTCTTTATCAATTAAGGGAAGCAGAGATAGAAAGAATGAAGCTTTTAAGGTTGTTAAAGTTCACTGTCATGTTTTATCCCTATAGAGTATTACAATCAGTGTCTTAACCTTTTCAGCGTCATGTGTCTCGTTATCATGCTGATGACCTGCAGTCGTCCTCCCTAGAAAGACCTGCTTCTCGTGGAGGTGGGTCAGGGGCATCATCTATTGGAGGAGCATCATCAGTAGCTTCTACTCCATCACCTCGACCACCCTCGTCTCTTCCCTCCCCAAGGCCTCTTTCAAATCCTCTACTCTCTCTTGTTGGTGGAAAACTGGCTTGCTTATATTGCTCTAGGGATGGGTTTCCATCTTTGGAGGCTCTGCAACTCCATTTACATTCTGCTCATGGTAAATATCCTGATGTTCTTTTACATTCTCCAGTTTTCATTCCTATTTACCGTAACTGCTCTCTTTTTCTGAGAAGTCATAATTTTTCCTTTGTTTTGATACCTTGTTCTCTTTGAGTTCCTGAAAAACAATAAAATTGCACTGTACAGTCATGTCATTAAATTCTCCTGTCAAATAGATGACTACGTTATAAATAAATATTTGTTGAGAGTTTTATAATGAAAATTTTTCTATTGAGTTAAACATGAAGTATGAAGTTCGTAAATTCTGTATCTTTCATAATATGTATACCTGTTGAACATTATTAACAAGTTACATCAATATTTCCAATATTTCCCAAAATTTGTACTACAAAGTAGAGAAGCTGCTTTTTCTAGTGGTAGTCTAATGCAAATATATTGCAACTTTTATACCTGTGTAGCCCATGGTAAATTAAACAACAATGTTTTTAATCCTTTTCAATTGCAACCCCATAAGGTAAATTTGTTCATCTCTTATGTTGATCAATAAACTTAAAACTTGTTCATTTGGCTTTATTATCAGGATCTGTGATAAATGGTGAAGTCAGAGACATTGCAAGTATGCTTGGCCTTCCACCATCTCTTGGAGCATCCTTAGGTGCTGGTGGTCTAGCATCAACACTGGCCTCACCCCTTGGTCCAGGATCATCTCGAGGAGTCAGTTGTGAACTTTGTGGCGCCAGAGTAGGTGGTGTTACAGCCCTACAACGACACGTCATAACTGCTCACACCTTTACCGATTTGTTAGCTAGAGCTGCAGAGGGTGTATTTTGTGCTCAGTGTCTTTTGCCCTTTAGTAATCCAGGTGCTCTGGCTGAACACATCAAGCTTGTTCATGCTGGACCTGTTCTGTCAGCTGTCTTAAATAAGCGACCGCCATCTCCACCCAGTGATACACCTACTGACCTAAGCAAAAAGTCTCGGCATGACAGTTTAACATCAGAACTCCCTGCTTCAACACTTCTTTGTAGTCAATGTAATGCTCCTTTTACAAACTTTGAAGCTTTCAGAAGACATCTGAAAACCCATCTTGAGGGAGGAGATCAGATCACTTCATCCTTGTCTGGATCGACACAGATGATGTGCCCAGAGTGCAGACTACCACTGACTTCAGATGCTCCTCTTGAAGCTCATCTTGCAACCCATTTAGGTGTTGTGACAACAGAGTATGGATGTCAAGCTTGTTTAAAACTATTCCCAAAACCAGATGAGCTTCAAAAACATTTGATGGACATACATGCACATCACTTGTATCGTTGTGCTCTTTGTAAAGAGATGTTTGATTCTAAGGTTTCTATTCAAGTTCACTTTGCTGTAAAACACAGCAATGAATGTAAAGTTCATAAATGTACTCGATGCTCACTTATTTTCCGTTCACAGTCTGAATTTGAAGTACATATCCGTGCAAGTCACATGCGAAGAGAGCAGTCTGGTGGAGACTCGCTACTGGGTGGTGGATCAATGGGTGGATCTGGGGGTTCTTATCGCTGCCTGCTGTGCACCCTCAGCTTGGGTTCTGAGGCAGAATTGGCAGCTCACGTTGCCACGCATCAGCGCCAGTTCCAGTGTTCTCTTTGTGATGATGCCTTCCATGTTGAGTTCCTTTTAGACAAACATATGCAGACTCAGCATAACTCAGAGCTTAATGGTAATGTTCCCCAACCAGAAAACTTGGCTAAGCCTCGACGTAGTCCACAGAAAAAAGATCTTAAATGTGATATTTGTGATGCAGAATTTTCCAGTGATTCAGGATTGCTCACTCATAGAAAACAAGCTCATAACATTAAAGGTAGTGGAAGTGGTGTTGGTGCAAAAGTATCTGCAGCATCATTAAGCTTATTCTGTGCCTACTGCAGTGAAGCCTGCAAGTCCAGAGGTGACTTAGAAGCACACATGAAAACTCATCAAGGCAGTGCAGGTCGCCATAAATGCAACATATGTGATGAGTTGTGTCCTTCTGCTGCCCTTTTAGCACAGCACAAATTAACACATGTCAAAGTTATTTCAGGTAGTGCCTGTGCTGTATGCAGAGAGCCTTTGACATCAGAACAGCAGTTTACTAGCCATCAAAATGACCATCATCCTTCTCCCTTGCCTCAGCCATGTGTGGTATGCCGACAAACCCTAGTTACTGACATGGAAGTAAATGTCCATGCTCGCTTCCATGCAGCCCAGGCTGCACAAGCTGCTGCTGCTGCATCTATAGCTTCAAGCACCTATGGTAATTCAGAATTGCTTCCCCCTTCAAATTCTTATGTAACAACAACAGCCGCTGGGACAAGTATAACCACAAGTAGCAGTAACAGCAGTCGTGCAAGCAATAGTCCACGTCACTCTCCCTTACTCAAATGTCCAGAATGTCATGTAAAGCTGGAGTCTGTTGAAGAAGCAGAAGCACATGCTGTGGCTCACCACCACCACCAAGGATTTGGACGCACATTTGGACAGTCCTCTCGTACTTATCAGTGCATCAAATGTCAAGAAAGCTTTGCAACAGAAGCAGAGATAGAAGCACATGTTGCCTCTCATTTGCTGCATGAAGGATCTGTCCATGAATGTCATCTTTGTCAAGCTACTTTTGATACTCCACTTCGTCTTCAGTGTCATTTGATAGAACATACATTTGAAGGATGTGGAAGCTTCACTTGCTACATGTGTTCATCTGTATTTACGACAGCAACAAGACTCCAGCAACACATGGTTGAACATGGCCTCAGTGCTCGTCCATATGACTGTCATCACTGCCATCAGCGTTTCTTTTTCCGTGCAGAATTGGAAAATCATGCTCTTTCTCACCCAGAGGCAGCTGATGGTGCTTGTCGAGAGTGTTTAGCAAGTTTTCCAGACCTTCCTAGGCGCAGTTTACGCAGGCCGTCCCTATCTAGTTTGAATACTTCTCAGCACTTTACAACCAGAGCAACCCCACCACATGGTTTGTCAGAAGGAAAACCACGAGCCTCATCGCCTTGCTCAGCTTGTGCTGGTGATGACAGTGAGCAAGCCCCAACAAATGGGCATGCTAATTCTGCATCTGAATCTGTAGACGAGTAAAAAAAAAAAAGAATTTCTTCATTAGACCAGTTTTTTTATTGTTCTTTGATAACTTTGTGGTTTAAGTGTTCAAGGTCTATTTACCAAAGTATATGAATGAATGGACTATCTTAAAATCATTGTGTACAAATGGATGGTCACTCTTGCATTATTGTTGGAGGACTGAGATACCAAATATGTTGTATTGTTAACTGAGGGGACCAAAGACTGATGATGCTAACTCCTAGAATGAACAAGGATTTATATGTATTTTGATGCCTATGTATATGTATGTGTTAGTAGGAGCGAGCATCATCTACATTAAACCCTTCTGTATATTCTCCAACATGTAATAACATGCATCATTACTGAGAAGTGGTTTGAAAATGTGTTGAGACTTTTGACTTTTAAATGTTAGGCAGCCCAACAGCTGATGTGTCTATTCACAGTGGTAGTTTTGTCATTTCAAGAGCTATACTGTATAGTGTATGCATACCTTGTAATCTTGACAGTTCATAATCAGTGAAGTATTTTTACAGGGCATGTGATATATAAGATAGCAGTCTGTATTTGGTTATGATTTTTATAAGATGTAGCTGTATATCAAGGCACTGAAGGGTGAAAGTAAGCTCCAGGTTTTTTTTAAACTCACGAGAGTATCATGATATGGCAATGAACACCATTTATCAGCCACTGTAACTTTTCTTCTTCCTGTCAGCACACCTGTTTGAGTTGCCTGATGTGAACTGTGTCTGAGATTGGGAGTAACCACTTCTGAAGAGAATTTTTATTAATTTATGTAGATTTACCCAATATTCTAAATGAAGAGATGCTGAATGTAGTGCTTTATTTTGTTGTAGCTTTAAACAATAAACACTTTTACAAGAACTAAGTACAAATAGTTCTGTCGTGAAGCTACAATACTGTTTATGCATTCCTTGAAATGCATTATTGGTTTTAGTGCACTTAGGTGTTCATGAAAGTTAGGTATTGATACAGATGAAAAAAACATGTCCCAACTGTTGCCTCTTTGTTGAATGTCATGCATTTATTCCACAGGGTACCTACCTATCTTACCATTTCAGTGTAAATAGTCACCTATTTATGTTTCATAGATATTTCCAATCCTGTAGTGTCCATAGTTTTTGTTGAATGGAGGTGGAAGTTAGCTGTTTGAAAATATTTATTGTTCCGTAAAGCTTTCTTTAAATTTTATATGCCGTATTGTAACTCATGTCTTACAGTGAATGTACTTTGTGTATACCTTCATTACCATTATGATTTTAGTAGTGCATATTCTCATGTGATTGACAGTTATTAATTTATTTGATTTAAACCAAAGTTTTATATTACAGATGCAAGAGTTTTGGCCCTGGGGGTAAATCTAGTGTCAGGTATTAACAGGGATGATTTTTGTTGTTGTTTCAACGAAGACATTTTTTTATGAAACTTATGCATTTGTTAAAATTGAGTCGTGGAGTCCTATTGTAAAACAAGTGAAATAAAATTTCACTATAACCTAGGAATTTCAATGTTTCCCCACATTCACTTTCTAACCCTCTCTTACAAACCCATATGGCTAAGGTGAAGATTAGTTTTCTAAAGTTTACAAATTTATACTTGGAAGTGACAATTAGGTAGGTGATGGTGGTGAAAATAAAGGTAAAGATTTTGTCATGTAAAAATAAGATCAAGTTATATCAGTGGTTAATGAAAGTGTAATACATACAGGACTGCATCCACAAAGAGATCTGGAACTCCTTAGCTCTCTATCCAAGGTCAATAAACCTTTTGTCCATTTTCATATCTTTAATGAACATCATACCCTAGCCTACTTTTGAAATGCTTACAGTGCTTACAATAGCCTACATCTTAGCCTACCTTAAACCAGCTTTGAACACTTACATTACATTAGCCTAGGTCCATTTCCTCTGTCTGTCCAACACTTGAATTCTTCATGATAAATTTGGATTTAAGTGGTGCCAAAGATCTTGCATTAAGTGATGCTAGAGATCTTGCAATCATTATTTTGTTTCTTATCCTTCACAATGGTTGAGATCGTCGATAGTGAAAGCTTCAGTTCCCTTGCAACAGATGTCACTATTTCTGCCTTCACACTTGGCGATCCAATGATAACAATTTAACTCAGGGAGCATCTGCAATCAAAAGGTCCATTATTAAAACATTTTTTATGCATGAATATTTAGATTATCATCTCATGCATACTAAGTGAGGCTGCTTAAAGGGGGAATTTTTATGTTAAGCTTGAAACAGAAACAAAACAAGTGTCTAATAAGAGTACTAATTGAATTTTGGTTTACTGTAATATCTGTATTTGATGGAAAATATCAATGGTAGAAAATAACCCTTTGTCCTGCTTTCATATTTCTATCTACTATGGTCTACATCCTGAACTACCTTAATCAAGGTTTGAATACTTACATTAGCCTACATTCATTTCCTCAATGGGCCCATCTCATTTCTTCATCACAGGATTCAAATAATGTCAAAGATTTCAAAATCCTTAATTTGCTTGTTTTCCTTCACAACAGTCGTGGTGGTTGATTATGTATATAGTTTGAGTTCCCTTGCGACAGACATAGGCATTCTGATTTCATGGTCGACAATTGTAACAAACATCTCTGGGAGCATCTGCAATAAAATGGTCCATTATTTAAAAACTTTTCTTACATGTAAATTGATGATCTCACACAAAAATCATCTACTGCATACTAAGGCTGCTTAAAGAGAGAATTTTTATGTAAGCTTTAAACACGATACAGTTTGTCTACTATGAATCACAGAAATAGACAAAATAACTTTGCATTGGGCTTCATGATCAGTATTTCATGGAGTCATGACTGCTAATGTCTTCTTGTGACACACAGTCCACTGGAAAAGTTTAACACAAACCAAATGTACTTTACTCGTTTAGTTAACAAAAGCGTTAATTTAGTTTACCCAAAAGTACAAGTGCCAAAACCAAATTTTTTTATGGTACCAAGTTGCGATGCTGGCAACTCAAAGGAAAAAAAAGACATGATTATATGCAAATGAAAACTGAATAGCCTAATCTGTACAACCAACTTCTAAGTACATAAGCTCCTCTCAGTACTGCATTTATAAAAAAAAAAAATCAAGGTCTTAGGTGCTTGCTTCTGAGAAGAAATCTAATGCAATGTAGTAAAAATTATAAAATTTTCTTACAGGTGATGGGACAAGTTTTTGTTTTCAATTTTTGCCAGCTCATATTATTAATAATGAACATCACTTGAGTTTAATATCTTGGAAACTTGAAGGGACTCTGCAGCACTCAGCATGCATGGAATTCTGAAAAATCATGCATATGGATTCAAGATCATTTCATATACCAGATTTGAATTTAAGAAAAAGCCAAAAAGGCTATAAAATCTCTTATTATTAGTGTTTATATCACAGAAAAAACTGGGCGAGTGCATTTGGCAAGTAGGTATATACTATGTAATATGTGGCAAAATAATTCAAGCATATTATTAATTAAGAGTTTATGCTCGATATTATCACGATAATAATTTCAGTAGACCCAGGGAAATTGTGTTTTTGGTATTTAAGAAAGAGCTGTGCCAGAAAAGCTGGTCAGGTTGGATGAAAGGATAAATACTTGGCCCCACTTCTGTTTGTACTGGTTATAAAGTATTAAGCAAAGTCATTAGAAATTAAAATCTATAAGAATTGTTATATAAAGATATCTGATCAAGGGATTATCACACCGACTGAAGAGGAACTGTAAAGAAGGGTAAGCTAAGCAAGTGGCAGGACTCTGAATGGTGTGGTATTGGGTGGGGGAGGGAGAGGATAGGCTGCTCATACAAGACAGATGAGGCCTTGATTCAACACTTTTAGTGTACAGAATTTGAAATACTTAGCGTCTACTTTATCCCCAAAGGGAGGGCGTGAAAGTCACTGAAGGTGGGATAAAAGTAGCTTAGACGAATGGGAGGAGGTGTAATATATGTGAAAAAATAATTCCAAATAGTAAAGTGAAAATAAAGATCTACATATTGTAATCAGATCAGTGATTATGTATGATTCAGAAACAAGGGCATTAAAACAGAGGATGATAAGCTGGAGGGCACAGAAATGAGGATGCTGAGGTTGATTAATGTGATCTTGCTGTCTGAGGCTGAAAAATGTAGAAATTAGAAGTAATGTGGAGGTAAAGATTACCAATATACTAAGGGGTTCAAAGGAGGCAAAGGATTACATGGTAGAATAAAGAACAGGAGAATTTGGAGAAAAGGGTTTAGTGGAGGATGCTTTCAATAGAAATAGTTAGAGAAGATGCATCTGGGCGACAGACTCCTTAGCTCAGGGATGGTGGGGATGGAGAAGAGTTCAAGTAGAACAGAGAGCTGAAACAACATGCAATCAATCCCCTTAGCACTGGTACAAGGGATTTATGCTAAATAACTGTACACAGATGCATTATATCAGCATCTTCCTGTTAACCCTACATGAGCAGGACTCAAGTACATATATTTTAACATCTGGCTCCCCGTTGTTAAAATATGGTAGTTGACGTTTTCCTATGTTATTTTATTTACTTTACAAGAGTTTAAGGTAATATTTTGCTGGTCGACTGTAACTAATCTGTTATTTACCTTTGAACTCTGTACGTCGATACATCGCACCCCTTGAACCGTCATGTAGTCTTCAAAGGTAAATTACGGTTTAATTACAGTCGGCTGAATAAATATTACTTTAAATTCTTGTTCAGTAAGTAAAATAACATCGGAAAACTTCAACTGCCATAGTCTACTTTACCGCAGAATGCTGGCTTAGACTTACCTCTGCACATCCCAATCCTATGTTCTTTGCTTTTCACCATGAACTGTATGCAGGAAATGACACAGCTCCTCAAATAGGCCCACATTCATTTACCATAAATCTCACACTATTCCTGTTAATGGCACTTCCATCCACCTCCTCTCACATACCTCTGCAATACAGTACCAAAACTTACATTTTATCCAAACCTTCCAATTGTTCAATGCTTAGTTATCAACTTCTGCACTGAAATCACTGCCAGTAAAGTAAATCTAGATAATAACTCTGCATTGGGTATTTCTTTGATAATTACAGTTTCCTATAGCATTTGGGTTGCTTATTAAGAATTTACCGTTTTTGGGGGGGATCGATTGTAATTAACCCCCAGGGGCTAGTACTAAACACGGCGAAATAAATTGGACATCCCAATCCCTAGTGGCTGTTAGCGTTCGCGGGAACGTTCCTTGCAGTCCGGGCAATTATTCCCTAGAATTACCTCACTGCCCTCAAGACTAGTAATTGTACCATGAAGAAAAGGAGCCCTTTCCGAGCTGGTCTCTATAGATTCAGCCTCCATCCTTGTGTCCCATGGTCAAGGGGCACCAAGTCCTGCGCAATGACACTCAATCCTCACTGATGGTAGCAATCCAAAGCTGGTTAACCACACTCATACCCACTACAACTTCAATACCTTTTATGATAATGTTGGCTACAATTGCAAAAATTCTAACTCATGACCTAGGTATGTATGTATCATCAGTTCTACATAGCTACCAAGCACCTCAGTGCCCCTCTCCAATAAAACATCACTAAATTACTCTTGATAGGTATATCCAATAAAAAAAAAATTAGGGTAGATCTATATTACTATTCCGCGGTGTTTCTATGCAGTTTTACCTCCTGAACAAGAATTTAAAGTAATATTTATTCGGACGACTGTAATTAACCCTCAGGCGCTTGTACTAAACACAGCGAAATACATTTGACGCCCCAGTTCCTGGTGGCTTTCATGTTCGCAGGGACGAACGATGTGGAATGCTTATATAGAAATACCAAAATTAGGTCTCGATGATAATGTACCTATATTCACCAAATTTTATATATATATATATATATATATATATAATATATATATATATATATATATATATATATATATATATATATAGTTTACATTGATTCTGGAAAAAAATTTGGTAATTCTAGGGAGTAACTCCGCACAGACTGCAAGGAACGTTCATGCGAATACGACAGCCACTAGGGATTGGTCGTCGAATGTATTTCGCCGTGTTTACTAGTACTGGCCCCTGGAGGTTAATTACAGTCGACCCCCAAAAATAACAGTAAATTCTTAATAAGCTACCCAAATACTATATGAAACAGTAATTTCCAAAGAAATACCCGACACGGAGTTATTACCTAGATCTACCAAAATTTTTTTAATTTATGCTCTTTCTATAGGTACCTCTCTAAGACAATTATTAGGAATAAGGAATTTCCTAAACCAGCAAGTTGTGGAAACTGTTTAAATTCTTTGCACTTAAGCATCACTGCCCTTTAATGTCTACGCCATCAAGTTCACCCGATCAGTAACTCTCGTCGGCAAGTTCGTGGTCTCGTTAGTGCCTCAAAAGTCTCTCTTGCAGCAACTACAGCCAGAGCCTGGATTTTTTTTAAAGCCTAGACCTATCAGCACCCTAGGCCTGACCATCATTTCACCCATGGGTACTAGCTAAGTAGCTATTCGACCTTCGGACGGCACCTGTTGCAGCATTATCAATATCCGATTGTGGAAACCTTTCACAAACAATTTAATCAGGAACTAATGTAAATTGAGGGGGCCACATGGTCTGGCCTAGTCTACCCCATAACTGTAGGCTGGTAGGCATGTGAGGAGTGGACAAAGAGGCAGGTAGAAGTGTACTGATTTTTGTTATGTTGTTGTTGAAGATTAAGCTGGCTTAATGCCAGCACAGGCTCTTGCTCAAGAGCAGTCCGTAGGAATTTTTATTACAGGTAAGGAAATTCAAATACATAGCGTGCAGGCGGAAATGTGGTATCCAACCAGCGAGAGAGTAAAAATGGGTTGGCGATAGCCGATTTGTGTTTCTTGCGAGGCATATAACTTAGAATATAAAAGCATACAAAACATGATCTTATAAGATATATACATTGGCGGAAAGCCCGCTGAACGCTCTCAAGGAGGGAAGTAAGAACAAAGCGATTGTAGAATTATGTACAGAGGAATTTGCGGATAAAGCGTTGTCCTTACAAATACTCCCCCCCTAAGACAATAATTAGGGCGTAATTGTTGGATGATTTAGTGCTTCTGATCGATACTCACGGAAGCATGCAGAGGCAGCCTCGGGTGCGCGAGACCAGCTACTTCGGTAAATCCTCGGCCTCGGAGTCCTCAGGGTTTTATGGGGAGGGAATGCCTCCCCTGGGGTGATCCTCGGGGGGTTCGACCGTCTTCCGAGGGCGGCCACGGCTATGACTGGGCGGTTTGGTGACCAACAGTGTTGCTCCTTGCCGAGGAGGAGGAGGAGGAGGCGTGAGGCGCCCCACGGGATCTGCGTCAGCATACTCTTCGTCCATCAGGAAAGCAGGTTTCAGTCAGTCGATCGTGACCCATTCCTCGCGACCATTTATGGAGATGAAGTATGCCTTGTCTGTGCGTCGGAGGACACGGAAAGGGCCTCAGTAGGGTCTCGTCAGTGGCGGGCGGCGGGCGTCGTCCCTGATGAAGACGTGTTTGCAGGAAGATAGGGCCTTCGGGAGGAAGTGTTTGGTTCTGTCGGAGAAGGTCTTGATGCAGGGCATGAATTTTCCAGCGGATTCCCGAAGTCTGGGGATGGAGACGTCTGCGTCGTCGGCATTGGTTGGGAAGAACTCGCCTGGTACTGCCAATGGTTCCCCGTATACCTTCTCAGCAGGTGATGCTTCGCTGTTTGCCCGAGGGGCGGTCCGGAGGCCGAGGAGGACCCACAGTAGTTGACTCTTCCAGTCCTCGGCGGTGCAGCGCGCCATTAGGGATGCCTTGAGCGATCGGTGGACCCTTTCCACCATGCCGTTAGTCGCCGGGTTGTAGTCGGTGGTGGCGTGTAGTGACGTCCCCATCAGGCAGGCCAGGGCGGTCCACAACTCCGACAGGAAAACAGGTCCGTGGTCTGTCGTGATATCATCAGGCACTCCAAACCGGCTGATCCAGCTGGCGAGAAGGGCTTTGGCGCATGCTTTGGTGGTTGCATCCGACATCGGACGTCGCCTTTGGTCACCTGGTGGAGCAGTCGATTATTGTCAGGAGGTATCTGGCGCCTTCGGACAGGGGCAGGGAACCCACGACGTCTACGTGAATGTGGCCGAATCCTTATTTTGGCTGCGGGAACTCCCCCACGCCTGATTCTGTGTGCTGGTTTACTTTGCTTGATTGGCATGGAACACAATTCCTGGCCCACTCTCGAGAGTCCTTCCGAATTTCGTGCCAGACGAACTTCTCCGTAAGGAGGCGCATCATCGTCTTCCGGCCCGAGGGGTGCGAGAGTCTGTGTATAACGTTAGCCACGGGGTTTTTCTTGCCGGAACGTAATGGATGGTGCAGCCAAACTTAGCAATGGCTCTCAGGTGCGTCTGTTGTCTCGCTGACCAGGCGTCGCCCGCCTTGGTGAAGGCGGGGGGTGGTCTGTCCTGATAGTGAAGGGGGCGCCCTCAAGGAGATAGCGGAAGTGGCGCACTGCTTGGTACAGGAGCTTGTGGTCGAATGTACTGTATCTCATCTCGGCGGGCGACAGTTTTTTACTGTAGAAGGCGAGCGGCTGGGGACCGCCCTGGACCATCTGCTCGAGGACAGCCCCGCAAGCGACGTTGCTGGCATCAGTGGTGAGGCGTAAGGGCGCAGTGGGGTCCTGGTGGGACAAGGTGGTGGCCCTGGCGAGGGCCATCTTCGTGCTGTGGAAGGCCTACATCTGCTCTGCCTCCCAAGTCAGGTTCTTTGGTTTGCCCTTCGGGACCTGTGTTAGAGGGGACATGGTGCGGGCGACATCGGGGATAAACCGGCGGTAATAATTTACCATTCCGATGAATTCTTGCAGGGCCTTGACTGTAGTTGGGGTCGGGAACTCCTGCAGTGCATCCACCTTCGAGGCCATGGGGCGCACGCCTGCTGCAGAGATCTCGTGTCCGAGGAAGTCCACCCTCTCGGCGCCGAAGGTGCACTTGTCGAATCGGACGACCAACCTGTTTTCCTGCAGGCATTTCAGAACCGCTCGGACATGGTGTAGGTGCTGCTCTGGGGACCTGAAAAAGATCAAAATATCGTCGACGTAGCAGACGCAGAAGGGCAGGTCCCCCAGGATGCTGTCCATTAGGCGCTGGAAGGTGGCCCCTGCGTTTCTCAGGCCAAAGGTGGAGTAATGGAAGATGTAGGAGCCATCTTTGAGATGTTACTGGAACCTGAAAGTAAGATTTTAAAACGTCCATTTTTGTGAAGATTTTTGCTCATGGAGGGCCCCAGTCAAGTCCTGCATGTTAGGCAAGGGGTAGTGATCGGGGATTGTAGTGAGGTTAAGTCTCTGGTAGTCCCTGCAGGGCCTCCAGGTGCCGTCAGGTTTCCGTACCATGTGGAGGGGCGAGGCCCAAGGGCTTTATACTTTCCAGCAGATACCCATTCGTTCCATTTCCGAGAACGCCCTTTTTGCATCCTGAAGGCGGCCTGGAGGTAGTCGTCGGAACTTTGCGTGCGTCGGGGGCCCTGCGGTGGTGATGTGGTGGAATATTCCGTGCTTGGGCGGCGTCCCAGCTACCAGACGAAGTTCCGGTTTGAAGACTTCGGGGAACTCCCGCAAGAGGTTACCGTACTTGTGGGGGGCGATGGTGCAAATTGTGGGGGCGCCTGGGCCCGCTGCGAGTGGTAGGGAACGGCATGTCCCCGTGTCAAGGAGGCATTTGCGGCCCACGTCAACCAGGAGGCCGTTATGTGCCAGGAAGTCAGCCCCCGGTAGTGGAACCCTGACGTCTGCAATGGTGAAGGACCAGACGTAGTTGCGCCCCAAGATGGATATTTCGAGGGACTTCGTGCTGTAGGAGTTGATGGGGGTCCCGTTTCCGGCAACGAGGGCGGTTGGGCTGTCAGGCCCGCGGCTGCGGTCTTCTTCTGATGGCGGGAATATTGAATGCATTGCCCCGGTGTCCACCAGCATCCTCCGGCCGGATATCGCGTCACTGACATAAAATCCTATGGTGTGTGGTTCCGACGAGGCTGCTGCCACAGGTGACTTTAGTTTTGTCTGCCGTCGCCATTTTTTTGACTGCTGGAAGGTGCAGGGGCTTTCGCATCTCCTGGAGTGCCTTCCAAACTTCCGGTGGTAGTAGCACCAGGAGTTTTTGCCCCGCTGCGGATGGGAGGTCTTCCTCTGGATCACGGCGCCGATCTCCTGCGTTGGGTTGTCTTCTTCTTCTTCCTTCTCTGCGGCTATGCACACGGAAGATCGGGAAGCAGCAAGCCTCGCAGCCTTGTTAGACAGCGTTAGCTTTTTAGCTTTCTCCACGAGTTCGTCGTCGGGGAGGGTATATGCGTCGGTTAGCTGTCCTTGAAAATCTGGCTCGAGTTGCTGAAAGAATATTTCGCGGCCCACGCAGATTTCCATCTTCTTCCTGCTGGGACCTACGTCGGGCAGGCGGAGGAGGCCCATCACCGTGTCCCAGGCATCCTCTGGGTTGGCACCTCGCATCGGGTTTGTGACTAGGTCGAGGGCGTGGGCGGCTTTCTCCACGATGGGAGTGTTGTAGGCTCTCACAAGCTTTACTTTAGTTCGTCGAGTGCGACTGGTTTGGTCTGTGCCCAACCGGTCAGCCAGGGGGTTATTCGGTTGTATACGTCTGTCGGCAGGACTGATATGATGAGGTTTGCCTGCAGCACCTTGTCAGAGAGTCCCGTGACCCGCAATTGCCCTTCAGCTCGGATGAACCATGTGCTTGGGTTCTCTGTTGTGAAAGGGGGCAGCTTGACAGCCTGAGCGGCAGCTGAGCACGAAGCTGGCGTTCAGGCAGAGGAGGCCTGGGTTTCTCGCGTGGAACTGTCAGCCTCCATTGTCCACTCTCACAGAACAGTCGACAGGAGTCGTAAATGGCAGGCCAAACCGTTTGAGGAATACCTGAACACACCTGGGGAAGGTATGCCGTATTTAGTCCGTTAGAGGCGTTGGTTTTTTCCGCGGTAGGAGCTTTCAGAGATCTAAACTGAGGCACCGTGTGAGTCCGCTAAAGATCTCTGAAGGTGAGCGGCGGTAGATAGTCCCTTAATGGCTTAGCCAAAACCGCTTGGGTTACCATCCAAACTGGGAGGTCACCAGTTGTGAGGAGTGGACAAAGGGGCAGGTAGAGGTGTACTGATTTTTATTATTGTTGTTTTTGATTAAGCTGACCTTGTGTCAGCACGGGCTCTTGCTCACAGAGCAGCCCGTAAAGATTTTTATTACAGGTAAGGAAATTCAAATATACCGTGTGCGGGCGGAAATGTGGTATCCGACCAGCTAGAGTAAAAATGGGTCGGCAATAGCCGATTTGTGTTTCTTGCGAGACTTATAACTTAGAATATAAAAGCATACAAAACATGATCTTATAAGATATATACATTGGCGGAAAGCCCGCTGAACGCACTCAAGGAGGGAAGTAAGAACGACGCGATTGTAGAATTATGTACTGAGGAATTTGTGGATAAAGCGTTGTCCTTACAGGCATTTCACAGGGAATAGTAGTAGTATGACTTAACCAGACTTCACTGACCTAAAAATTAGGCCTAGCATTCAGCCTAGCCCAATCAAATTACGGTACTATAAAACTCACCTCATACTACATTTTCATCAGCTTTCCTATCAATCGTTCCATTAATGGCCACCATACTGCATTCCTCTGTCATTAACTAAACTCCATCACGTCACTGTTACCCGAGTTCCACTTTAATAAAAAAAAAATCAATAAATAAGTGGATAAGTAAATAAAAAACTCAAATCTTACCTACCTCTTAGTAAGCCGGCAAGGATGGGGTTGGGTAACCACTGTCAAAAACACACTGACAAGTCGCTAATTTGGCAACAACCATAACAACTGTAAGCTACAATTATATCTAACCCGGGTAGTTAGTTTACAATTTATATGACAGCTTTCCCACTTGACCTTTGCAAAGGCTCCTCTACACATCGACACCATAAAATAACTACTATATTAGCAAGTGGTCACGTTTATCAGATTTAACCCATTCAGTCAGTTCAACCTGTCATTGATGGATGAACCTATTTTTCTGAACTGAGATTGTTTAATACATCATTATTCATGAAAATGACAGTTCTTAGACTTGCACCTCCAGGAATGAAAGTGAAGTTATGGAGTAGCTAATTGTCCAGTGAAGGAGCTTTACCATTAACATTGAGAGCTCATTCCAACAGCAGAGCATTCTTTAAGTCTCCGAGTTTCTTCTGACTGGATTTAGGTCATAAGTCCATTATTAACATTCGTTGATTGAATAAAGTGAATAGTGGTGCTACATTTTGTAAACTAACCAAACCTGGATTGTTGTAAATTTCATTAATTCCTGTAGGTCTTGATGAATTTGCCAGTTATTGCATTACAATACTAATCGTATATAGGTTAACACATTAAAATCATTACACATAATACTTAGTTTTTTTTTTGAATTTCATGAAATTGGAAACCAGAGATTGTCCCATTAAATGATGAAACACTCTCTCGAACAGTAAGTATTCCATGTTTGGTTATCATGATGTGCAATATTGTGGGACTTAATTGGCATTTTTTGGCGCTGTTTAATTTCTGGATTTTACGCGACATTTTTCTTTTTCTATTTTAGGAAGGGTAGTAGTTTCACAAAACTTCAAAATTTTCCTTTGCCATTTGATTCCCAGTTACAATCTCAGAATGACTTGTCTAGAGATCCAATATATTTATAGGTGGACTGCAGATATAAAGAGGCTTTAGTTCACTTCTTCGCAAAACATCATTCTTATAAATTGAAAGGCTAGCTTGTACATTTTATTTTATTATTCAAAATGTGATTGTGGTTTCACTTTTGTTACCCCATTTACAAGTATTTTCAGATTTAAATTTTTTGTTCTTGCATTTTTCAGTTGTGTCGTTGGCAGGATCTTTAGAAATCAAAGTTCTCAAACATAGTACATATAACATGCACGCTCGTTTCACATACCAGAGCAACCTTGGGCATGATCAAGAATGTGTATTCTTTATTTCCAATTGGTGGCAAAATGTCCAAACCTTAAGTAGTTTTGGCATTTCTTAAGTTTGGGAACTATAAGCAATTTTATCTAGCACTGGTCTAAAATTTTTATTTTAGCTAGTCAAGTCTGATCTTTAATTTACTTTAGTCCCTGACTACTAGACTCGTCCCCATTCAGCGTATTGGATTATTATTTGTGTTTTATAAGATCTTAATTATATTTGTTTTATAAGGTTTTCATTTTTCAAATAAGTCTACCAATGACCATTATAATTACATATTACCACTATTATACTTCCACCTACTGTTTCACATACCTTTGCGACTACTCTTGTACGTACTCTATTAGCTCTTACCACTTTGTCTTACAGATAACTTCAAATAGTAAATAGGTTCTGAAAACTGTCCTAATGTTAAGGATATTTTTCATCACTACCAAAGATTTGGGACACTTTCAATTCCTGAAACTGAACCAAACTACGTACTAGTTTTAAACCTTGTCAATATAGTGATATGTACAGTAATGTATACATTTTATATCTATGCATTCTCAAGTCTAACTTAGGGTTGAAGAATTTGAAGTTCTATCAAAGGTTTCTGAAAGATCCAGACATATTTATGGAGTAATATATGAGCAGATTGGTTACATACCAACCTCATTGACTAACTGAAAGATAGATCCAAAATGCATTAAAATTCATACATGCCTACAGTCAATGAAGGCTTCATCCTGACTTACAAGGAAAATGATTTTGGTGGTGGTTGGAGTTGGGGGGTGGACAAAAAAACCAACCTTACTCAGTGTAGAGAAACCACTTAGGCTCTAGTTCTGAATCTCATTTCACTTCTGTAGCCGATGGGAAAAAACTCCCAATGGCAGGGTAACTATGCTCTTATACACAAGCTCTCAGCGCTGGATTCACAACTGCTGTATGCAGGAAACATTTTAGCCAGTAACTTCAAATTTCAACATATGGACATTAAACTTTCCTTTTTAAACAATCACATTGAAATTATTTTGAAACAAATTAAAGATGAAATTTGGCTAGTTTCCCACTTTTAAAATGCATACGAAACATTTGTACTCATCCTACAATAGTTATAAGTATATATTTCAATATCAAGCTGCATTTTTGAAGTTTTAAAATATATCTGGTTATATAACTTCATTACCTAACACTAGTGTTAACTGTTAACCAGTAATTTGTACAAGATTTGTAAGACATAAAATGTAAATATTTGATTATACTTTAGGATCAGATGGGCCAGGATAAAAATCTACTGCACTTTGAAATAATGACCCAATTTAAGTTAAAAATTCTTAATTTGTTACCCTTACAACAACAAAATTAAAAAAAAAAGGATCCAGTAGCTAGCCTTAGAACAAACAGGATCAAATAAAGTTCACTAAAATCAATAGATTTAATATGCCAATTCATACACGATATAATATACGCACTACATACGAGTGCCGTAAAGTTGGTGATGATACACACTGCCGTGGGGTTACAGGCTCCACCAGAGAACTGGTAATGTCCATTTACCAATAGACAGACATTAATACTGAGCACAAACCCTGTGGTCCTAGAGCCAACATTCTCATCAAGACAATTAGGTCCAGCTAATACTGATACCTTATCTCGGTAATAACTTAAAATAGATAAAACTTGAAAAGCTGACAAGTAATAACTTTAAGCAGTAGACATTACCAAAAAAATTTAGTCATGATAAATATAAGACTGGTAGGCTTAAAACCTAATATAACAAAACAAAATAAATACCTGCTCTATATCTGTAACTAGACATAAGGTTGGTCATTTTAAATAAAATAAAAAGTAATAAACCCTAACACTGATTCATCAGTATTCCAGGGAGTACACTATCTCTACACCCACAGTCATACTATTGATCATGTTACAAACTACGGGTAAAAATGACTTGCATTGCAGGAGGCAAAGCAGTCATGATGATAAGATTCTCTTTAAAGCAATGATTAAGCATAAAAAAAAAAAAAATACTAAAATCACGTCACTGCATTGCTAATAGCATCATGATTGTAATTCGCTGAAAAGCTTCATTGTCATTAATCTTGGAAACAAAGGAGGCAGTTTACATTTCTCCAACATCAATGATGTCAAGTTGTGCCAACTGATCTTCAAAGCTCACAGGGTCATGACTGGTAGCGTCACGGTGACAAAATGCTGGAGTGAAGAATGGCAGAGAGCTGGAGTCAAGGTAATTACTATGCACAGCAGCTCCATCAACAGGGCAAAAGCTCAAATTTGCTCCCAAGTACTCTTCCAAATACAACCTGTACAAAGAAAAATTGTATTTCATAATTTTGCTATCAAATAAAACCTTTACACAAATTTAAATAAAAATCACATTACAATTTCCAGTGCCCTGAAAAAAGTATGTAAAGTACTTTTCAATAATGAATATTGCTAAATTTTAAGATACTTGTAAAAACTATCTCCTAAACCAAACCAATATGTACTATGAATAAATAAAATTAATGACAAAAAAATGACTTACCATGTATGATGAGGTATAGCAACATGCACCTTCGGAATAGGGAAGCCATTAAATGTCCCTGCAGCTGATAATGTATATGCTCCCATATCTCGCCAGACCAACCAGTCTCCACAGTCAAGGCTAGGTAGCTGCACTTCAGAGACAACTTGGTCCAGGCCATCACAAGTTGGTCCCCAGACAGAGCAGGTCATGTGGTCTTCACCAGCAGGAACATCCTATGAAAGTAACTATGCTGAATACAATGATGTCAATATTACATTCATTTTACTTTTAAATATAGAGAAATGCCCTGAACTTTATCTAGTGTACCACAGATATACTGTTTATTACAGTTATCCATTTATAATATGACTAAATTTCATTCCAGTACCAATCAACTAAATACATGTCAAAATGTGGGCTTTTGGACTAACAGCTTGAACAATTTTAATAGTTGACATATCCAATGAATGTCATCAACACTGACTATATCCTATTAAAATTTCCGTGATAGTTTTAAGGTTTTTGACAGCTTCACGTCCATGAAGTCATCTTTTGTGAATACAGTTCCCTACAAAAGTTAAGCAATTACTATTAAAGGGACAACAATACTTTGCCATATGCTATGAAAATCTTCCAAATACCATAACCAATTGTTATATGGAGCCTTCCTTACTGAAGTGGGAATACGTATATGCAAAGCATGCAGGCTGCATCTCTCAAAGCAAAAGGATATATTACATATTTGAACATCAAAGCACTAACAACCTCAATCATATTGTCCTGAATAATTCTATCTTATGGTATTAAATAAGTTAATATTAGCTTTAAGAAACTGTCAGATGAATCTCATAATTTTAAAAATCTTCAATAATTCCATATTGTAAAGGTAATTTGTTAATTAAACGAATATCAGTGCTCTGAATGAAGTAGTTCAATTAACTATTCAGATATCAGAGATGATAGTAAAAATAAATCTTGACTTGTTTTATGTACGTATAACCTGCTACAAAGAACAGCCTTTTTCACAGTATCTATACAGATGGCTCACTTTTGTTGTTTATTTTTTTTTTTAATCGAAGCTTTTACAGAAACTTGGGAATTTAAATCAAACCTTTTACAGAAACATGGGGATATTGAACATTCCCTTTATGACCTACTACCAAATTCCAGAAAAAATAAAATCGGCAGTTGCAGTCATGAAAAATTGTGCAAGTATGGTATTTTCATAAGGATGTTCAAGGAATAGTTTTGAAGAGAATAATATTTGCAGTGTGGAACTTAAAACTGAACATATGTAAAGTACTGATATGCAAATCATTAAAAGTACTCGGCAAAACATTCAGCTTTTTTTTTATGTACACATCATTCCAGTTGCTTTATAACAATTAACAACATTGGAAAAATTTACAACTGCAAATTCCTCATTAACAAAAACAGAGAGAGAGAGAGAGAGAGAGAGAGAGAGAGAGAGAGAGAGAGAGAGAGAGAGAGAGAGAGAGAGAGAGAGAGAGAGAGAGAGAGAGAGCACAGACTGCCACAGGCCTTATCCTAAGGATTTTATCTTAATTTAAAAAGTGAAAATTGGCCAAGGTAGAAGTTAAAAGCAGCTAGACAGTCACGGATGAGACTCCATGTAATGGGGACAAAGCAAAGATTAAAACTATCTAGTTTGTATTACACATGAAACTAGTTATTAGAATGTGGAATTCCTACCTTGAGGACTTCTGGATGTACAGTCTGATGATCATATAAAGTGCAGTTGAAAGATCCATATACCCCATCATTGGTGTAATACATAGTGGATACTACAGCATCATTGTCATCACAAACTTCACGCTTGGCTACAACAGAGGTAGCTAATGTAAAAGCAGATGCAACAACGTATCGTCCTGGCTCTGCAATTACCTGCAAATAATGAAGGCGTACATTCAAGAGGTTTAAATAAGCATACATCCAGCAACATTATATAAATACATGGAACTAAAATTTAGGCAAGTATAATTAGTTCAACAACAAAATGAAATTTAAGAGAAACTAATACAGACAGAAAATACTCTACCTTAACCCCAGTGTCTTCCGGGAAAAACTCATCAAGGGCTTCATTGATGTACCTAGCTAACTCATCCAAACTTGAATCATGACCTCCAGGGAATCCTCCACCTATGTCCAAGATGTTGGGATTAAATCCAAGAGCTTCTGCTTCCTCAAAAACCTGCAAATATACAAACAGTCAAAACCAAATCCATTTGAAATCAATAGATATATTTAAATTTTACTGCATACTCCTGTCACTTACAATTTTCTGGATAGTATAACTACTTTAAAATCTCTTAATACACTATGCTACAGATTACAGTAATAAAATAAAATACCTAATTATTATTATTATTAATAAAAAAAAGTTTAATATCAGTGAGTAATTATACTGTTGCTTGTCTTGTGCTACGGATTTTGTTCCTAAAACCAGCATGGCAAATTAAACAATGTGAACCCAAAAAGAGACCAAATCAAATAGAGGAAAAAGAGAATGCGAAGAACAAAATAGATATGGCCGACATGATGCCGCAAAAGCACCTTTAATAACTCCTTGTTGACAGCAAATTTCATAATACACTACCATGAAAAAATTCATGAAGCTTCAAACTGTAAAAAGCAGAAATCTAGTTATACAATTCTCCAAAATGTTCCAAAATTCTTGTGGTAAGGATAACTTTAGGCTGGAGCTCTGCTAACTACATATGCCCATCTTACTTTACCATGAATGAATAAATGACTCTTCCAATTGGGCTTATGTCAACTCCTGAGGCACTTTAGCCATTCGGCAACTAAACAGTTGAAGTAGCTGGCCACTACGATAAGGAAATCCAGGAAATAAAGGAGGTGTAGCAGAAGATAGAAACTTTTAACTAGGACGAAGCTCTACAGTTGAACCAAGTAGTAATTGAGAGGTAGGACACCAAGAGTGCAGCCAAGCGCCAAAAGGAAACTACAAACACAATCTAGTTCCCCCATTTTACCATCATGCAAGTCAGAAATAGTTTGGAATAAATCAAACAATATTTTGTGGTTCTGTTTAGTATAGAGAGTTGCACTAATGTACACAGCCCAGACAAGAGCTACCATCTTATACTACCCAAAATACAGGGATATTTACAAATTAGATACAATTTGAAGTTTGGTTAGAAAGAAGTTGCCAAAATTATCAACACCATAATATCTGCCTTATTACTTAAATATCTGCAATTCCACTTAATCATGACAAAATATCAAGAAACTTACTCACCAAATATAATTTTACAACTACCTTCCCTAACCTTTGGACTAGCAACAATTAGTATGCCATGTGTGAAATACTAATTCTTCTTTCCCAACATTATGGGGTCAGTTGCCTGATGTGCCTTCTCAAATGCCTACTATCAAAGGCATCATCCTCCACCAAACTCCTCTCTCCATACTTCCTTCACTTTATCTCGCCATCTAATTATCCGTCTCCCTCTCGATCTTCTTCCTCTCAAGTTCCTTCCAAGCTCTCTTCACTCACTCCCATTCATCCATCCTCAACACATGCCCATACCATCTCCATCGTGCCTCTCTTTTCACTTCTATAATCTTTAATAAGTCTGCCCTTTTTATTTAGTCTTTTTCCAACTTCTCAAGCCACGATATTCCTGTAATCCACCTCAGCATTCGCATCTTTGTTCTCTCAACTCTGGGAAAGGCCACCAATCAATTGTATCTGGTACTAGGCCTACTTAAATTTTTGATGATAATTATCTCTATGAATGGGGATCCAAAGGTATGCTTTACAATGCAGTTGTCTATTTCAATTTTCACCAGTCATTTAGAAACAGTTTCTTTGGAGACTTCCCCAGAGTATATAAACTTGCTACTCAATTTACAGTATGGCTACATTTAAAGAAAATTCTAGTCTGCATAAAATGTTAAGATACTAAAGAGCAATACAAGTCAAAAATCATTCGGTTCACTTCAGCACATTTTTGTTCAGGGGTGTTTTCTACAGTTTCTGGAGGTCAGCTTTCACAATTCAATGTTACCACCAACTCACCAAGATAATTTATCAAAGAACACAGATATTTTCATTTCCTCTACTCACTGTTGGAGAAAAAAAGTAAAAGTCAGGACTTAATACTGTACCTGCTTTGCTGCAGAGATTGCACGATAGAACACTGCAGGTTCGCGACATCCAGATCCAACATGGAAAGAAACTCCAACAACATTTAGATCCAGTGATTTGGCAGTTGCTAAGAGTGCAGCAGCATCTTCAGGGAACACACCAAATTTGATTCCCAGTGGACACTGTGCATCCTCAGCATCACATCTAATTCGAAGAACCAACCTGAAAACCAGAATAAAACACTGGTAGTAAGTATAATTCAGTATCCCCCATACATTTAATGATACAATCAATACTAAGCCTGTAAATGAGAGTACCTATTGTTTTTTTATGCTAGTCATCAATATACTAATGACTAGTTCTCTCAACTGTGCTTTTCCCTTCTTGCAAGAATTTTACTTTCTGAAATATTTAAGACAACAGCCTTCTGAATTGCAGAGTAAAAATACAATCCCAGACTATACATTCTTAGGGTCGACCCCAAGTTGTATGCTAAACATTTAAAAACAAAGGTTTACATTATTCAGGGACCAATTATTAGGATACCATGTCAACACCCACCAGGTATCATTGAATAGAATGCTATCCCTTCACCCAAAAAATATATCAACATTTTGGGATGTGAGGTGTATAGGTCCACCATGTTATATACACAAATCTGATTTTATTTCAACTTACCCTCAAGCATTATACAATGTCACCTCCCAAAACCCACACAGATAACAGAAAGGCCATATAATATAAATTTATGGCCTCTTAGGTTTACCACAGACACTACCACTGAATATTCCCAGAGTCCTTATTTGCCAAGCCAATAGGATACTCATTTTCCTTCATGTCTCAATCAGACAAAATCCCGACATTTTTTTCTCTAACGATTCAAGAGCACTTCACTAGCTGTGGGGTGGAGCACAGGTACAATGCCTGATATCCACAATGTGTGTATATCTGATCTTCCTATATGGGTCCGGTGTCAAATCTATATTACCGTTTACATAATCAGTTATTCCATCCAAAAAATACATTTAAGTAGTTACAACCATGAGCCACAAATTAGTTTCCAACTACGTATTGCCTAATCAACTTACTGGCTGTGCTGACAATGTGTCTAGTCTCTCCTTTGAAAATCTATAATGACTGCATTACAATATCATTCAGTATTTTTTTTTAATGGGAACATTTCATGTCCAATATTTATGTTGGTGGTATACCCTATAAGAATAATTTTCTTTATGCCTTTTATTTGCCCAATGGCTAATATTTAACAAAGATTGCCACATTTTCTGAAATTCTGTTGAGTATCCAATATTCAACATCAATCTTTTCTAATAAAATCATCTACGCAATTGGTTCTTAAATGGGGAGGGGGGGGTTAAAAAACACTAATTATATTCATTATTCTCTTAACCCTTCAACGCCGAGTGACGTATTTTACGTCGAGATAAATTGTCTGTCGGGTGCCGATTGGACGTATTTTACATCAACACAGAAAAGTTTTTTTTAAAAATTTGCGGAAAAATACTTATAGGCCTACCAGCCCAAAACTTTTGAATCACGCGATCAGGGTGCCGTTTTGTTTACAATCGTTGCGCAAGCGCGAATTTCTTTCTTATCACACTAAAAAGTATCAGTGACACATCTCTGAAATTATTGTCACTTTGACATAATTTTTGCACCATTTTAAATTAGCCGTTACATGGAGTATTAAAAAATGTGCGCAATTTCATGTAGAAGACAACAAAAAAAATATTCATGATTGTAGCGTTTGTCAGTTTTGAAATATTTTCATATAAATAATGATAAGTGCCAAAATTTCAACCTTCGGTCAACTTTCTCTCTACCGAAATGGTCGAAAAACGCAATTGTAAGCTAAAACTCTTATATTTTAGTAATAACATTCAATCATTTGCCTTCATTTTGCAACAAATTGGAAGTCTCTAGCACAATATTTCGATTTATTGTGAATTTATGATAAAAAAACTTCCTTACGTCCACGCGGTAACTCTTCCGAAAAAATCATACGTGCGATTGTTGTAATGTTTGCACCATTTTAAATTAGCCGTTACATAAAGTTTTATATATGAAAATGTGCGCAATTTCATGTAGAATACAACTAAAAATAACTGAAGGTTGTAGCTTTTCTCATTTTTGAAATATTTGCATATATATCACGATATAGAAAAAAAACCACGTTTGGTCAACTTTGACTCTACCAAAATGGTCGAAAAACGCAATTGTAAGCTAAAACTCTTACAGTCTAGTAATATTCAGCCATTTATCTTCATTTTGAAACAAAATCAAAGTCTCTAGCACAATATTTAGATTTATGGTGAATTTTAAAAAAACTTTCCCTCCCTCCACGCGCGGATTCTCCGCCGCAAATCTCCGAAATGCGTGCGTCGCATTCTCGGAATATTTGCTCCATTTCAGAGTTTTATATATGAAAATGTGCGCAATTTCATGTAGAATACAACAAAAAATAATTGAAGGTTGTAGCTTTTCTCATTCTCGAAATATTTGCAAATATAAAATATAAAAAAATTCTACATTCGGTCATATTTAACTCTTTCGAAATGGTCGAAAACTGCAATTGTAAGCTAAAACTCTTACAGTATAGTAATATTCAATCATTTATCTTCATTTTGAAACAAATTGGAAGTCTCTAGAACAATATTTAGATTTATGGTGAATTTTTGAAAAAAAAAAAAATTTTTTTATGTCCGCGCGTTATGAATTCATGCATCATTTTGTGATAATATTTTCTCTGTGTTGCTTTGATAGTTTTACAATGTGTTATACGTATACCAAAATGATTGCAATTTAGTGTACAATACAACGGAAAAAAAAATCACTTTTTGGCTTTAACAGTTTTGCTCACAGCGCGATTTGAATACAATTATATATGAAATTTTGTTTTTGCGCTATCATATATCGCATTATTTATATATAATATTTTTTTTCATTTCTGATAGTTGCATACTAAACTTCAGGCAATAACAAAAAAAGGAGCCAAAAATGTACTCTTAATCTTGAAAACTAAGCGCGCTGTGATTTTTTTAAAAATATTTTTTTCCGCTTCGGCGCTCACTCTGACCCCCTCGGCATACGGGAGACTATTTTTATTATACCCCTTCGTCGTTTAAGGGTTAACTTGAGTGAGAGACTAATACTCAGATGTTTATGAAAAAAATAAAAAATGCAAAAGTATCGCCTTACAATATTATGTCAAGATTCCTCGTCTACTCCTTTAGTTAGACTTGGGCTTACCATGTTTTGTACTTATTTACCCCTCTCCCCCAGCTCTCTCTCTCTCTCTGTCCTGATCACTCTACATCTGAAATCCAGGCAACACATGCTACATGTTCCGACTCTACCAGTGGGTCAGTATCACTCCCTTGGAAAACTAAATATTTATGTTCAAATGCATTCCTTCATGAAGATAAAACTGTTGCTTCGAGACTAAAAGACAAACAACTTCCCTTAAATTTCACACAGCACAGAATGCATAACTTGAGAGGAGGAAGAATAGAAAAATATCCAGTGCACAAACATCTTGTGCAGAAAGATGGGAAAAAAAGGGAATGGTGCAAGGTAAGCTAACATGTGAACAAGAAGAAGAAGAAGAAGAAGAAGAAGAAGAAGAAGAAGAAGAAGAAGAAGAAGAAGAAGAAGAATCTTACTTCCACATGTTAAATTCATGGGTTTGTTCTTAATTGGCTGACATGGTTTCTCTATGGCATTTGAACCCAATGAAAGTATTTCTCAATCAAATGAAGCTGGGAGCATTGCCACAAGATGTACACATTTTCTCTTGCCTAAAGTCCTATAGTGACACATTAACAGTATGTGGACACTTGTGTCCTGCAAAGCAAACAGCTTGTACTTATTCAAGTCTAGCAAGCACTAATAGCAACAGATAGTTCCTTGGTGATAGTATGAATGATGACTACAGGATACTTGCCAATAATTGTAATGGTGATGCAACATGATTAATAAGGATTTCTTAATTTTGTGAAGTTAACCTCTCACAGATCAACAATACTGCAATTCTAGCATTTAATTTAATTGAAAATATGCAACTGAATGAAACAGTCCCTCCCAAATATCTATTACGGGATATTCTTTTTTACCCCAATTTTATAAACCGAAAGCACTGTGAAACCACTGAACTGCATAAATAGTGTCAATGATCAAACCTGGCAAATGGAGGAAGGACTTTCTGGTTCCAGTAATGTATAAGCCGAACTAAAAAAAAAAAAAAAGAAAAACAAAAGTCAACTTGGCAACACATACGGACAGGAGTACAGAAAAGCCACTCTGAACCGATATAAGAATACCGAACTGACAAGAATATAAAATCTTTAAGACAATATTCTCCTGAAACTTATTAAACCATAATTTTTCTAAAATGGAAAAAAAGAAAGGATTCCACGTCACTAAAAATCACTTACTCTGCATCAGGATAATAAGCCTGAACTTTATAAAGTTCAGTCTCATTATCAAATGTCATTAGAGGAACCTTCACTTTGGCAGCATGTCGCAGATGAGAAGCAGGTTTACAAGGGTGAGCATAGATGATACGGGACTGGTCCACCCCCAAATTCAAAACCTTCTGGATTTCAGCCTGTTAAGTACAAAAACAAGATATAAGCTACTGTTCTTCAGATGATTCAGATAAAGGAAAAAAATAAAAGAAAAAACATTGGAATTGTGCTAAGGGCATGTCAAAGCCAATCTTCTGCTCCCCTTCAGCACCTCATCTACATGTGGAACTTAGCAATTTTCTTTTATGGTATAATTCCCTACTTTCATGCCATCTGACACAAACAAAAACCTTATAAATAACAATGTCTCATAAAACATGGTTTTTGTCAGTGTAGCAATACATACTGTAATTGACTTGGATATTATCTTAATTCCATATGGCATTTCAATGTTTTGTTCTAAATACTAGTTGAGTAATATACTGTATTCCTCAAATTTACGATCACCTCACCTTTGAAGCACAATCAAATCCTGTGCCCAAAGCTGCCAGTAGTTCCAAAACAGTCTGATTGTCATTGCACTTCACAGCTGGAAAGAGAAAATTTTACTTACTTAGCTGTCATGAATAATTATCTCAAGCAAAGCACTTTCAGATATTCCAAACAAAAAAATCCTTATCTAGAATTAGTTCTTGATAAAATAATTTATTTAAGTTGGCCAAAATGTAAAATGTAGAGCATATTTCATAAAACCAACATAACCTTTCTTGAAACAATTAATAATGTGACAAAACAATCGGTTAGTGTTAAAAAATAAGCACAACACAATAAATACCTCAAGCCTAGATCCAGCCAATAAATAGTTCCTGGAATAACCTACAGAGGGAATATGATCCCTTAAAAGTACATAAAACCATAACCATTTAGGGTCAAATGAAATACCACACTTGATAAGACCATTAACATGCAGATACAATACCATCAATTCTTACTCAAAACTTGACAAACACTTGCATACCTTTAGTGTAGCCTTTTTTGAGGCCACATTCTAAATTCTGACTCTATGAAATCTTATAACATAATTCTAAAGCAGCTATAGCTAATGACTCAACCAGATCCAGAATCTACGGTACACAACAAACTGATAAAAATATGATTAAAGAACTAGGTTATAAAAGTGTGAACTGTAAACATCCTTATTAGTTACTGCTTAAGTTCAATTAAATAAAAGATATTTCCAATACCAAGCTATCCTAATAGCAACTGATATGGATAGTTTTTATCCAGGTATTTTAAAAGTTTATAAAAAATCTAACCTCAGACACTGGTTGTTCAAGGAATTGATATGGGACAAATTATTCTTCTGCTATTCATATGGATTCCAGTTAGATAATTTTTTTTTTAATACCTTGTATTTACTAGCTAAACTTTGATCTCCCCATCCAGACTGTCCAACTATGTTGAATTCCTGATATGAAGTTAAAACTGAGGCTACTGTATGTAATTCTTGCATTTAAATTTTTTTTCTTTTAACCGTCAAAGAACATTACCTACTGGCATGTGGTCTGCTATCTGCATTACCACATAGTACTCCCACAGCTGACTATTTTTACACAGTGTAAACTTTAAATATTCAATTACACTTGAATTTATGATATACTGCATTACCACATAGTACTCCCACAGCGGACTATTTTTACACAGTGTAAACTTTAATTACACTTGAATTTATGATATACTAAATTTTGCAATATTACACATCAAAGCATTTGACACTAAATTTAGCATTATTACACATTAAGGGGGCCGGCCAGCTAATGCCGTTTTTTAACGACAGGACTTTGACATTCATACCACTTAATAAGGTGACTTGGGACATCTCCAAACCGCATATGATTTTCGCCTCTGACCTTCGGTTTTGTGACGCCAGGGCAATTTATCCCGAAAATAACCATTTTTCAAATTCTATCTCCTCCCTTGATATTTAATATTAAGACCTGGGATTACTACCATATATAGACCTGATGTCGACCTCCAATCAAATGGAGTTTTTTTCTAAAAGTAATTTTTTGCTAGATATGAATTTTTCAATACGGTAAAAAAATAAACCCTATAAATCATGAGAAAAAAATTCATAAAAAAAAAGACTAAACAAAAATTGGAAAAAAGGGCTCTATTTGATTGTTCTATAATGTCTTTCTGAGTTATATACCAAATTCCAATGTTATAGCTTTAAAACTAAATGAGGAGATAGATTTTGAAGGTCAATAAGTATAGTTTTGAGATACAGGCGTTCAAAGTTTTCCTTCGTATTTCTATAAAGACAATGTTAATAAATAATGATTATTATGAATGTATATTTCTTTTTTGTGTATCAATAAACAAAAACTATTTTATTTATCAATTTAATCATAAATGATGATCCCCTTGCTCATATATCGTAGCCTGGGGCACTGCTTGAGGCAAGATGGGGCACTCCTTCCTACGTAACCCCCTCTCCCCCCTTCACTAACTCTGCTTATTACAGCGAATTTTCTTTTTATGTGTTAGCGAGATGTTTTCCTTGTATTTTCCTCTTTGGCATGATGACATTCTTGCCGAAACAAAGATAAACAAACGTAAATGCAAGAGAATGTCAGAGGTGAAACTCAAAGGTGTACTCTCTTTTTACAAAGACAATTTAATAAATCATGATTATGATGAATTTCATATTCCATTTTGGGTATTAAAAAACCAAAACTATGTTATTTATCATAAATGAAGATCTCTTTGCTCAAAGATCGTAGCCTTGGGCACAGTGTGACGTGTGCTGTCAGGCAAGAAGGGGGTGTTACTAGGCAACCCTCCCCTCTCTCTTCACTAACTACGCGTATACGTATTATGACATTCTGTAATAATACTAGAGCGATTTTTCTTCGTCTGTATGTTAGCGAGATGTTTTCCTTGTCTTTTCCTCATTGGCATGATGAACTTCTTGCCGAAACATACAAACATATGTAAAAGCAAGCGAATGTCACGAGGTGAAACTCGAACGTGTAATCTACTTGAAGTCTATGGTCCAACTGATTCATGATACTCGCTTCTGCGAGCCACGGAATCTCTACAGATGCCATTTCTCACAATTTATTTGCCAATAATTATCAAAATTTACGATAACAGAAGAAATATTGCATTTTCTTGTACGGATGAATGTTTTAAGATTATTGAGTTATGTTTACTAATTACCATGTAACTACGAAAGTAAGAGGAATTTTGAAGAAATATTTCGTATATATATTCTCAATTGCCATATGAAGCTCCATGAATTTTTTCATGACATTGCATTTTTCGCCCTATACCACCATATATAGGTGTTCCAGCCGGCCCCCTTAAAGCAATTAGCATTCATAAACACTCACCATAAAAGGGTTTTACCCGGGGCATCTTCAACTGCCATACTTTTATTTTCTGAATTATATCGCCAACATCCAGCACAAAGAAAGCATCTTCCTGCCCCTGAAAAGAAAATTTTTTAAATTTTTTCCAGGAGGGAAAAAAAAAAGAAAAAAAAAAAACCAAGGGTAAGACTTGTGCAGCAATACCCATTACAATGCATTAGCTTATGGCTAAACCATTCAATACTATATATAATGTTAAAAAAAATCCTAAATCTTCTCTTGTGATTCGTGCCACTCCCACAATTATATCTAACTTCAACATAAATGAAATAAGTGGCAAAGTGTTTCTCAGGACACCCAAGTAGGTGGAGGCAGCTACCCCTCGTGGTGGTTTACTCAAATGAGAGAATTTTTATTTTTGTCTTCTAAATGACTAGACTATCCTTAAGGCACTAAAACTTGCATTATTACTGATAAATATAAATAAAAATACACTCACTTTTTTACATTTAGAACATTATTAGTGTTAAATGTCATTGTACCTCCTACCTATTCAAAATATACCTTATGAGGAAACCACATATCATGAACCTATCCAGATTCTGGTATATGGCTGATGCTACATATACATTAAATGGAATGCAATTATCTTAAAAGCAAAAGAAAAAACAAATATAATGCAAAGTAATAATACTAACTGGCATGTTGGCAATATCCTTGATAACATCCATAGTTGACTCTTGATACATGATGCGGGCAGAGCCTGTGAAGAATTCGCACTCCAGCTTCATGATTTCCACAAAAAATTGATTTAAAAAATGCCTCTAGTTCAACTGGAACAGTTCTTATTCAGCAGTCTCTCTTGGTTCTTGTAACCTCCACGGAAATGTGTATCAACCTATGAGAAACAAACAATTATAGCAGAGAGCAAAAAATTACTTCAAAACAGTTAATGATAATAAAACAGAGCATGTTGAGTATTAGTAATTCATAAAATATTAGAGATCAAAATGGCAATAAATTCTAGTCGCGGAACTTCACTTGCTTAAGGTTGTGAATCAAACAAAACTTGACAACCCTTTAACATAGGCAACTGAAACAAAAAAGGCAGTGGGGGATCATTTGTGCTTATAGTGATGGGAGGAGGGTTATGGCAAGGTTAAACTAACTAAATGAGCCGAAAGAAATTACAAAGTTGTTTGCCTGACAAAGATTTCACTTCAATTACAAACTTCAGGGAACACAGAAAATTTTGGTGGTCCTAACCCTGCTTGCAATTTGGTATTCAAGGTATGCAAATAGCAAAAGGAAAAGGGGACTTGGGTTACTACCAGAGGCCATCATCCTCAATCAGGACTTCTAGCATTGCCATGAGGTGTGGTGGTGGTGTAGGGTTAGATGTGGACATAAAAGGGTTGTGAAATACAGCGGTGGGTAGGGGATTGGATAAGGTACTGGGTACTTGGGGGGAGGGGGGGGAAAGGAGAAGGGATTAGTTTGGAAGATATGTGGCTCGGATGAACTTGCTGATGGAAAGGAGGAACGGGTATAGTTGGGCGCCATTTGAAAGGCTGGCAAGCGTAATGATAGTTCAAATTTTCAGGGCACTGGGAGAAGTGCAAAGGAGAGAGAAGAGTGATTGATGAGGGGAAAATGAAGACGAGGGAGAGCACAGAGGGGAAAGAAGAGCAGCACTGAGTTGGGTAAAGAGGGGGGACTATGGGGAGGGAGTATATAGGAGGAGTGGGAAGTACTGGACACAGGAATAGAGGAAGAGGAGGGGACTAAGGAGCCTTGTAATTACAGACTTAGGAGTCTTGTAATTACGTTTAAGTTTACTTAAACTGACTCCACCCCATCCAGAGTATGTGGGACTATCTTAAGGTCGTCCCTTATCTGTCTGGCATAACTTTACAATCTGCACTAGTTGTGAAGTGCAACAACAGAGGCGATTCTTTCACAAGAGGGCCAATTCTTTAAGTTAAACATGTTACAAGGGAACAAATCCCCAAGTTAGAGGTAACAAGCAAAAATGACTGGTTAAAAGCCACCTAAACTAACAATTATGATAAGTGAAGGATGATTTAGAAAGCATGTAGTACTGGACTACTGACTACTGTGGGATTGAGCAGCAAAGGCTGGAACTAAGGCCTCCCAGATTTTGAAGACTTAGGATATTTTATGGCATTTATATACCACACAAGACAAGTACACAACAATGATCTCAATTTACTATTAGGTTATTTAACAGTCCAACTTGGATATGGAGAACATACTAGTCAGCTGTAGTCCATTACTTGTCTAATCAACAACACCCTTATTATCCAAAGACATTGACACCTAGCCTTGAAAATGCTTTAAAAATACATGCAAACTGTTTACAATAGTTCACTAATATGACATTGTTATGATACAATAAAGTTTGTTCATAAAACTTACCTGGCAGATATATATATAGCTGTATTTTCTGAAGTCCGACAGAATTTAAAAAACTTCCGACACACGCAGTGGTCGGCCAGGTGGTTAGTACCCATTCCCGCCGCTGGGAGGCGGGTATCAGGAACCATTCCCATTTTCTATTCATAATTTTTATTTCCACTGTCCCCTGAGGGGAGGTGGGTGGGTACTTGATTATATATATCTGCCAGGTAAGTATGAACAAACTTTATTGTATCATAACAATATCATTTTGTTCATGAAACTTACCTGTCAGATATATATATAGCTGAATCCCACCTTTGGAGGTGGGAAGGGACAGAATAGAAGGATTTTGGGAAACAAATGCATGCAGATGATTTACATCTTGGTTCCACCTGTTAGCATAGCTGGCTTCGTGGTTACTGCCACGTAAGTCTGCTTGTGCTACTAGAGTTGCCAGCGAGGTAGAGACCTATATAGCTGGTGCACTCCAGATGATCTGTCAACAGGGGCGAGACCACGACGTGACTAGACCATATTGACCATACCATGAGGGCTAAGAAGTAAAATAAATATATATATATATATAAATATATCACCACCTGACCAACCTAGCCCAAAGTTAAGGTGTGTTAACTAGGCGTTAAGAGTTAAGAAGTCGCCGTTGTCGGCGACTCAACAACTAAATTAAGAGCTCTTCCTAACCATTTTCTACAGGATAGGATGAGTGGTACTTCTTGCCCCAAGATTGTGTCTGCAGACACGTATGGCCTAGCGAGCAGCAGATCTCATATGCCATCTTTCACATCTCACAGGGAGTGTGAAGTGAACACAGAGTTGCTTCGCTAAAACATGGTACTCAGGATGTTGCTGAGTGCCATGCTCTGTTGAAATGCTTCCGAGGCCGCGCCCTCACCTCGTGAGCATTCAGAAAAAAAAGATTTCAAATCTTTGTGCAAACACAATGAAGGAGCATTTTTGAAAGAACTCCTTAACACTAAAGCCAGGCTGTTCTTCGATATGGGCAAGTCTGGTCTTTTTCGGAACACTGCAGATTGCCCGAATGACTTCGACTTTCTTGAGTTTTATGTAGATAAAACTTGAGAGACCCGACAGGGCACAGGACTCTCTCTGGCTCCTGCCCACTAACTTGTGCCATCCTTGCTTCCAAGCTCCTGGCCCAAGGACAAAAGGGTTACCATTCTTAGTCCACAACGGAAGGGTTAGAGAGCACACCGCCTTGTGTTCTCTAAAGCCAAAACTTGTGACGATGGCTTAAAATCTCACTAACCCTCTTTGTCGTATCTAGGGTGGTTAGAAGAAGGCCTTCCTGATCACATGCAAGAAGTTAACAGGTAGGAGAGGTTCGAATGCTTTGACATCAAGAACTTCAGACTACGTCTAAGTTCCATATTGAAAGCTTCGATCTGGACATGCACAGTCAGTCCGTCTGTACTAAAAGTCAGGTGACCGACCAGTTGACCAGTCAGACGAATCAAGGACAGCAAGGCTGTACCATGAAGACCATAATGGCACTATTCTTCGCTGAAGGATGAGTGTCTGGACTGCCTGGGCGATTCAATCTAAGCAAACCTTGGGGGTGTATCAACGCAACCCAACGTCGTCAGCGAATCAACTCCTGACTCTAGCTTCTGGTGCCAGGAGAAAGGACGAGGAGCAAAAAGGCGATTCAGTCCCGAAGGAAGAATGCCTGACAGTCCAACCTGGTCTCATGTTACACGATCATCGGGGGTGTATAAACGCCACCGACTTCGTCAACAAGAAACTCAGGGCTACTATATGTCGCCTGATCTCGCACGAGTGTCTGACTCCGAGAAAACAGGTGAGACAAAAAGTAGATGATGAGCGAGGTTCGAGATTCCACAGAACTCAAAGATCGTGAAGGGCTTTGTTGTTGACAGACGCAAATCCTCTGAGCCCAAAGGCCGTCAACAACATATTTGCGTATTCTTTAATAGTTGTGACTGGCCAGCTTATCCCATTCTCAGACGGAAATGGAAGACGGTAATCTTATTCCTGTCAACATCTCGATAGCCTGAACGTAGTCAGACTCAGAGCGGAGGATGTATATAGGTAGTTATAGGTACCTTTCGAGTTACAGAGTAGACCGACTCTCTCAGAAAAGGTCCTTGGAAAGTGAACTAGGAAGTATGTGACCTCTGTGAATCCAGGATCCTGAAGGCCAACATGGGGCGATCAGCGTCATTGTCGCTCCCTGTGACGTCATAAATCCTCATATTACATTTCCTAAGCGATTGAAAAAAGGGGAAAAGAGACTAAATATCCATCCCCGTTCAATATCATAGGATGGCGTTTGAATGGTACGATCCCGGATCGAGAATAAGGGAGCAGAAAAGAAGAAGCCTCTTCGTCCTCAACATATCGAAGAGAAGAATGAAAGGGCGTCCCTAAAGTCTCCACAACTCTCAACTTACTTCTAAAGAAAGATTCCACTCGGAAGTCAATAGTTGCTTTGCCGTCGATCTAGACGATTCGTACGGACTTTTGCAATCCTGTAACGAACCTCTAGAGGATCGTTACATTCTACGCCTGTTGTTATAATAGGCTTTCTCGTAAACTCGAACAGGGACCGAGAAGATACTTCTTAAGATATGAGAGAGCTGTGGAATATCAGAGTTGATCTGGACCACTGGTTTCCAAAACTCGTTACGAGGACTGGAGGGACACCGAATCGCTTTTACTTCTTTCAGATTAAGATCCAAGACATCTGAAACCCTATCCAGATGTCCGGCACCTTCTTTCTATCACCTCAGGTGATAAACGCACTGAGAGATGTTCAGAATCATTCCTAGATCTTGAATAATATTTCAGTTTCCCGGTAGGAAAAACTGTGGTCTGAATTGCAGTCTATTCGGGGAAACAAAACTTCTTCAGGAAGGAAATGGTCCCCAGCAAGCTCATCCATTCCCTCCCCGAGTATGCTTACTTCCATAATAAGGCTGCGCTTTGCCTAAGCAGGAGAGCATATAAAAGTGCAATGTTGCGGTAGACTCGTAGTTCATACCGTGCGGGTAACGAGCACCGAAAGGATTAAGAGATAACTCTGTTGAACATAGTAAGGCAAAACGAATGCAACGTTTATTCATTCACGTAAGAAATCCCCTCAATCTTAGGCTAAAGTCCGTGATTGTAGGGCAGAGATACAGTTAGTCAGGTCAATCCCGCAGGAGAGACGTAACCGCCAGCACAGAGATACGGTTAGTCAGTCCAATCCCGCAGGAGAGAGAGACGTAACCTACAGCGCATGACAGCGCCCCGATCTGTTACTGGCTCTTGGTTGGACTGGAGGACAGACACAGCGTGACAGCAGCAGCCAGCAGCTTACGAACGTCGTCTCTTAACTTTATGTCTGGGTTGCCAGCTACCCTATTCTACGAAGAAATAGGTCCGTTATTTTTTGAGCAGAAAGACTCTCAAGCTGGTATATTTAAGCGAAACAGAAAACGCTAAATATATAGATGCGTTTGTGGTCGTCAGAACACTACCATACAACGGTAAAAGATAAATCGGAAACTCCTGGAAGCTGCAGGGAGTAACGATAAATGTCCTTAAAATAGACAATAGACCTCTCGGTTGCCATCCGAAGAGGTAACTACAGCAAGCGTATATGACTTGAACCAACCAGAAGTAAAATAACGCAAGGCAAATATGAAATTATATCACAATTAAAGTTTGTTTCATACTTACCTGGCAGACATTATTAGTATAGCTGAATTCGGAAATACAGCTACATACATATCTGACAGGCAAGTTTCATGAACAAAACTTAAGAGAATCGAAGCAGTCAGCTCAAGCTTCTTATGTTACTGGGACATAAGCGTTCATTGACGTAGTCTACAAGTCTATTTCTTGTACGAGTCTGCGAATGACGAATGAGAGCTCTTCCGAATCTTGTCAATAAGAGCTTATTCGCTTACGCAATATCCAAGCTTAACGAGATGTTTGTCCAATGAGAACTAACCCTATACGGGACAAAGAGATATTTTGTCAATGAGGGGATACCCACTTACTTGACAAAACGAAAGTATATTGTCAATGGGGGAAAGTCACTGAATTGACAAAACGTAATCCAGGGAGTCAAGCATTTAATTTTTTCTATTCCCGTCTCAAACGAGGAAGGGGCAAGAATCCTGTTAAGAGACTGGCTTACGGCAGGTAGAACGACGATGTTCAATTCGGCAGCGTAGTCCCGACTAGAAACTAACAAAATCTATCATCTGAAAAACCCTTTCAGATGGGCTAAAAAAGCTTGCAAAATTATCCTGGGAAGAGGAAGAAACTCTCCAACCAGCTTCCTCTCCCGTATCACAACTAATGCCTGCTAAAGCTTAAAATTTATTGGCAGTATGGCAAAGGAAGTCCTGTCTTGCGCTTTCCTGAAGAGCGTCCTTTTGACGAGTGCCTTTGCAAGAATCCCACTGAACGTTGCCGAGAGTCCTGACGTGCAGGACATCGAGCCTTTACATAACCCGTAACTGCCTTATCGCAAAGTCTTGACTGCGGTAGTGGCAACGTTAAATTTATTGGCAGAATGGCAAAGGTTGCGGTAGAGCAAACGAGATCTTCCCTTGAGCTTTCCTTAACTCCATCCACCCCCTATGCGAAAAGCAATATTAATTGACAGAGACCTCTTGAATTCACGAAACCCGATGTCTTGCTGGGTTTCGAAGAAGAAGTTGTCTGTTCACTTTAAACTTCCTCCGAAGCACTGCCTACTTCACATTCTTTGCAGGTGAGGTAGAAGGTATCACCGGAGGTAGAGATAAACATTCTTTAGGCCCATATCTGAAACAAGAGCTTGAAGAGTTCAACAGAAAACGTTCAGCCAGGCGACACAACCTGGCGTGCGCTGGTGCACGCTCGGGCGTCCACTGGGCGCGCTCGGGCGTCCACTGGAGCGCGCGGGTCGGCGTCCACTGGCGCGCACTTGGCGTCCACTGGCGCGCACTTGGCGTCGCACCCGCCGCGCGCCTGGAGTCCATCCGAGCGTCCCCCCCCCCGGGCGTCCGCTCTCAAAAGCTTCCTGCTACTATGACTTCTCTTACGTATTTCTCGGTGGAAAGACGGACACGAGTTCAGGCGACGTTCGCCTTCTTACTTCTCACTGAAACGCATAACGAGAGAGAGAGAGGAGTGAAGCGTCCTCTTCTATAAAGCTTCTATTTAGAGGGGCGCGAGTCCTTCCGAAAGCTCCAACCCCTGCATGGGAGGACGCTTCGGAGGACGAGAAGCAATCTTTCAGGATTCGTGCACGCGACGCACTTTGGCAGTCTTTTGGGGATTTTCATCCGAAACTGCCGAAAGGCACGCCAGATCGGTGGGTTCCTTGTAACCCACCCTCCTTAGGCTTTCGACATGCTCCCTCCCCGGGTCCTGGGAGTCAAGCAGAGGTCCCTGCCTAGAGGCGAACGAGGCCGATCTGACGCACCCTCCACTACACAAGGGGTATCACTGCACTTCTGCACTTCACTTTTACTCTCTAAAGCAAGCACTTTCGATTCTAAGATACGAATCGAAAGAGTATCAGAGAAAGGGCAATTCCTCTACAGACACTGCTTAGGGCCCGAAGGCAACACTGCAGGGTTAGGAGTAACAATTACAGAAGTAGCACTTCACAGCAATGAAGGAGAGCGAGCACCTCTCGTAGACATATTCATAGCCCGTAGGCCATACTACAGGGTTAGGCAAAATAAAGTCTACAGGAAGGTTAGCAGGTTCACTACCCTGACTTTTGTTACTGATTAATTGCGTACATACGAATCATACGTCTTCCTTACGGAATTAGACATGTTTACTGATTAATTGCGTACATACGAATCATACGTCTTCCTTACGGAATAGACAAAGTCTCACACTCCTTACATGACAAATCTCAACAAAGAAGCAAGACCCATACCCCTCGTACATACCAAGTGCGGATCTACCGAAGCTTTCTGTAGCCCACACACTATCTTTGCAGACACCCGTCTGAAAAAAACTAGCCTAACTAGATTCAGATATTTTATGCAAAAATGAATCAAAATTCCAAATCATTTAAGATAGAGTATGCCTAGCCACAAATCCCACAAATCCAAGCTAAATAAATCAAAAGACAATTAGGATACTTAGGGCAATGAAGTTTCCAAAATCCTAAGACGGAGGTACTGAAAACAGGTGTTTTCAGCACCAGCGACAGAAAAATTATGAATAGAAATGGGAATGGTTCCTGATACCCGCCTCCCAGCGGCGGGAATGGGTACTAACCACCTGGCCGACCACTGCGTGTGTCGGAAGTTTTTAAAATTCTGTCGGACTTCAGAAAATACAGCTATATATATATCTGACAGGTAAGTTTCATGAACAAATCTATAATTTTGGTAACTGTGTGAGAGAGAACATATGCTTACCTTCGTTACGGCCTGCGATGTCTCAGGATGAAGGTCTTGAGTTAGTCTCAGTACCACGGTGGCAAACCGTTAAGTGTGAACCTCCAGTTGCCCCCGTAAAGGGTGAACCTGCACTGGTCCAGACGGGATCCCGAGTATCGTCCCTGGGGTAAAAAGGAAAGATCAGACTACCAGTTTCAATTTAAACTCTTCTAACAGTGCACTTCAGGATACTTACATTATGAAAACTATGTACTTACATTACAGCACAATATACATTACAAACTTAAACTTAACAGCACGTATGAAGTTTAGTCCCTGTCATGCAAACCAGTACTCTCTGCTTCATTACTTGCCTTACAGGTACATTCCTTTACCTTCACTTCCAGAGCTATCAATTAATTATGTAATACATACACAATAAGTTATTTATTGACCCTGACTACACTATACAAACCTGTTTGACTTTGCCAAAAAACTTAAAAAATGAAATTAGTTCCTCGAATCCAAATGAATGGCCCATGGTAGTCTTACCCCTTCAAGATCTGATTAAGCCATTTGCAGACAAATGTGTCAAGTCTGAATATATGGCAATAACATTCATTACAATTCTCGGTATCACTTCAACTAAAACTTCTTCCTTTTCCCCTATCTATTAATCAAACTGAACAACTTCAAAGTGACACCACAACCAGATTTCGTGACAAAAATATTGCTGTGCTTGTAGTAGTCAGTGTTATTGGTAGATTAAATCTGTGCATAACTGATATTTTGATTTATGAAATTTAGGTTGTCAGCCAAGCACTGTGGCACATTTGGTCATTTAGCACTTGATGACAGTGAAAAGGAGTTGGGAAAGGCTGGACAGCAAGATGATCCAGAAACTAAAAGGAAATTAAAGTCAAAGGTTCTGAAGGTGGAACTACGGGAAAACTCCAGTTCTATTTAGTAACAGGTTCAAGACAGACACAGAAGAGAGGACGCAGGAATAGATATTAAGTAAATGGCTCAAAAGTGGCTGTAGTCAAGGGCTGAAGGGATGCTATAGACACCCTTACAAAGCAAGTTGAACAAAGGTTTTTATAAAGGATCACCGATATCACACACTAAATTAAAACCAATTGCTATTGAAAAAATAAATCTAAAGACCACCCTTCTTATAAATAAACCTTTAATTACAAAATTTCAATACATCAAAGCACTTGAAACAGAGGTAAGTACTGTAATTTCTCTTGGTTTAATAAAAAAAAAATATTATATATTTTGTGGACATGAATATACAGTAGTACCTACTTTCATTAAAATTTCTTATGATAAAACCTTAAAAAATTTAAACTGACAGCAAATCTGGAATAATTTTCAACATCAACCTTATTGTCAATCCTAAGGAATTGGCGTAAAAATCTTCAACATCAACACCAAACCAGCTGTTTTGCTCTAGTACCTGCATAATTTACTCATGAAGAAACCAACAGTATTAATGTTCTTATTATAATAAAGGTTGCCTATTGCATAATATCTTTAATAATAACTTTTAATTTCATAAAAATTCCTTAAGTCATACTTTCAATGTATGTACATTGGTCAGAGGAAAACACCCCAAAATAATCTATTAATAAATAAATACCTTAAATCATGTACTCCATGGCATCTCTTTTACAAAACTTTTTCCATTACAGAAGTTAAGTAGATCATAGTTTTTACCAGACCACTGAGCTGATTAACAGCTCTCCTAGGTCTGGCCCAAAGGATTAGATATTTCTACGTGGCTAGGAACCAATTGGTCACCTAGCAATGGGACCTACAGCTTATTGTGGGATCCGAACCACGTTATATTGAGAAATGAATTTCTATCATCAGAAATAAAATTCCTCTGATTCAGCGTTGCCTGAGTAGAGAATTGAACTTCAGACCACCGGATTGGTAGCCGAGCGCGAAAACCACTCGTCCAACTAGGAACCTTTCCATTAAAAAATCACTGACAGTGACATTGTACTAGAAAACTTCTAAAGCAGCTAATAGCAATGAAAACACACAATAGCTTCTAAAGCCTCTAACTCTTAACTGTATTTGTCTTTTAAAACATTCCCATCAAAGGATCCTACCTACAATGTGACTAACATGACATACCTTGAGATGCACTCAAGGTTTATGACAGCCTTCACCTCATCCTGTACCACCGCTACCGACATCAGATTTTCCATGAGAGGTCTTGAAAAACATACCCACTCCCATAAAGGATCATGTCTACAATGCACATTGTCAATTCTCAAGGTTCTTAGCAGCCTCAATTTGAGCAAGTAACTTTACTTATGACCTGTTACTCTCCTTTCATTCCCTTTAGTCTCTTTACTGAGATACCTACCTTCTACAAATTACCCTTGTTCAATACTCATTTAGGAGCTTATACTATGGCAGACCCCTAAGAGTATAGCTACAGACTTTGGTGGTCTCATTAAGCTACTGTGTTACACAATGGTGGATACATTAACTTAAAAATGTCGTATACATGTAATTCCACACTCACCTTAAGATCTTAGTTTCCCATACATCATAAACACGCCATACAGGGTATGTGTGCTTGCCCAGTAACTGTCAGTAGAGCTTGGCGAGGACTGATGCTTCTGGCTCCATACTGTAGCTTAATACTGTTTTAACTTTGGCACAAAGAATCACTCCAAAAATGCTATTCTTAAGGAACTGATAAATTCCTAAATTTTTGATCACACGAAAAGTATATAAACTCCCGGAGAGAAATAAATGCTGTCTTTTTCTCAACCAGGAAAATTCCAAATAAATAATGCCGATTTTCCACAAAATCACAATCAGTAAATTACCACTTTCTGAGCTCTTTCTCTCCCAGCCTTTTCCAGTGTGGATCAGGGTACCCCCCAAAGAACAATGGTGGGGGGTGGGCCCGTTCCACACGTTACAGGACCACCAGAGAACGACCGAAATTAACCCTTCAGGAGAAAATCCCACGTCAGAAAAACAAGAGGAAACCAGTGTGATCTGTTCAGAAGTACTGCAAGGAAGTGAATGAGCATGTCTGGTACAAGCCATGCTGCAGATACCAGTTTCTCCTTTCACAATCCAAAATTCTTTCTATCAATTTTATATGGACTAATATAAAATGCTGCATCAACAACAACCACCAATAATTTATCCCATTATAACTTAATGACATTATATGGAAAGCAACAAATAAAATGATGGAAAATTGAGAACATGGCAACTGCCTCCTTTCCCAAGTAAATCAATAGAGGAGAAGGAGGTGGAGGCTGGTTGGTGCAGTCCCCACAACCTCCAGCCTGCTGGTATCCTAACTCAAAAGATCTGGTACCAACCACTTTGATTTGGAAACGGTTTCTTTTAATCACATATTATAAGATTATCTTTGTTATTAACACAATTGCAAAACTGAAATAAGGATAAGAATAATTCTTCCTTATACTAAAAAAAAAAAAAAAACTAAAAAAAAAAAAAAAAAAAAAAAAAAAAAAAGTAAAGCATTTAAATGTAAACAATTATGTATGGGGAGCCCTTAATAAGAAGTATATGGAGATAAAATGATCTTGCTTGTAATTTTAACATCATTAAGAATATTTTCATCCCATGATACTTCAAGATTACAGCATTATGACTGAAAGGCTTAATCATACTATACCTTGATTGATAGTATATAATGTATGTATATTTACATGAACACAGTATGCCTAATCATGCTTTAAAAAAAATACTGAGCTTTAAAAAAAATACTGATTATGACTGTAAATAACATTAATCTGATTGAGGAATTAAATTTCTACAATCTGATATCATGGTTTAAAGAAACAAACAAGATAGGAAACATGAAAAAGTTATGTTACCAAGCTCAAAAATAGCACATTCAATGTAAGTGAAAATCAGTGAACCTTCAAGTAATGTACTCACACAATTAAATAAAAGTTTATCTTGATTATCATACGACAAACTGTAGTACTAACTAAGGCAAGAGGTCATATCAAAGTGGTTTCAAGCTGCTAAGAAGAAGCTGACCAGCTAAAAAACTTATTAGTACTTAGGCAATTTCTCAACCATGTTGAAGACAGTACCATGGCTTTGCCTTGTCACTTGTGTGTTGGAAGACACCATGGTTTTGCCTTTACAAAATAGTTAACTGAATTAGTCACTTTGTACTACTGAATTAGACTGTTGAACATGAATCCTATTTCCAACAAGACTTGACAAGTGTGTCTTTGAAATAGTTCCAAAGACAAACTTGTCAAGGCCTGAATACTCACCGTACATTTGCAACATTATTCCTAACCTACTGCAGGGCAATCCAGCAAAATATATATAGTACACTGTAACCTGCTTTCTTAGTTACGGACACATCTCTAGCCCCTCACAGCAAAAGAAAAAGTAATGATATCTCAAACTTAAAGCAGACACCAATTACTACCTTTCACTACAGCAATGTCACAATTGTTGTAAAGATTAAAAAAGTCCAAATCAGGGTGAAAACTGTATAGCTAACAAAGGTACTGTTCTGCAATTCTTTTCCAAACCCTCCCCTAGTCTTCCCACCATACATATCAGAAGTGACCAAAAACAGATAGTACCTTATCATCTACTATCTTCATATTCACATAGCCTAACCCAAACGGCCTCCATAAATCACTCCAACCCCTATTTCAATTATAATCTTATTCAGATCTAAATAGTCTGCAAATCAGATTACCTATCAGATAGTCATACCAAGACTCTGTAGAATGTCACCTTATGAATACGTACCCTATAGTATAAACAGTTAACCCAATGAAATTATTATTTTTTTTTTTTACAAGAAGGAGGCTATGTGGGTGCTGTGAGGGTGAATGCAATATTGAGTAATATGTATTGAAAAGTAACACATGTTACACATGCTCAGCATAACTGCTTTGTAGGCAAGAAGACACTGAATTGAGAGGTTGGAACCGAGGGGCAATGAAAAGACACAAGCAACGCTCAACAATGTGGGAATACGCACTTAAACTGGTAAATATACATCACTGTAGTAAATTGTAAACATGAGCTTCTGTACGCAGTAAGAGAGACACGGCTGCCAGTGTTCTGATTATATAAATCTCCCTAAACACTGGAAAAACTGATAAACATTCCAATGTGATGAGAGGGTCACAACAACCAAGGGCTCTAGGGCACTAATCTCCAATGGCCAATCAAATAATTCCTCTCTCACCAGCCACCTAGGACTCTTTACATACCAAATGATGAGGCCCTTATGTCCAGAACCTACCAACTACCCATATCTAGAAGATGGGTGTAGATGAATGAAATGTTGACATCAGAACCTTTAAAAAGACTCTCTACCACCTGAGAATACAAGATTTTAGTTACTGTACACCTCCCACTGAAAACTATGAAAGCACTTCATGTTCCACTTCAGCTCGAGTGTATATAAATTAAAACTTGACAATCTTGAACTCTTGTCTGTCCTCTTAACTACTACAGTATTATGAACACCAGCCAACTTCTTGCATAAGAACTGAAAAGGTTTTGTATAAATCCTTTTCAATTATTGCTGCCACTTTTTCCAACAGAATCTGTTTAAAGTGTCTACTCCACTCATATTCAGAGTATTTCTATTACAAACCAAGTTACAACCCTAGTTGGAAAAGCAAATGTTAGGTACTAGGTAAACTAAGGTCCCAACAGGGAAAGCAGCCTCATACAAAAAAAGAAAAAGTAAATATTGCATGATTGACAAGGATTAAATCATATTAGAGGGGCATTCCAAATATCAAGAAGAATGGGCATACTGTAGTATTTGGATGAAGACTAGGAATACAAGTAGTCTGTGAATAATACAAGAAACTACAAAAACATATCAGACCTCTAACCCTTGGAGGGCAAATCCTGCCAAAATAATCATGAGAGGATAGCAAAATGTGTCTTAGATAAATAAGAAATAGACACAGAACCTTCAATGCTGTTATGTTTGTGGAACATTAGCAAATGGGAAAATGGATTACATGTGAAGTTCATGGCCAGTGGACTATCATCACAGAAACAAAATAGCATTTAATGTACTGTTTTCAGTATTAAGATATCACTTTAAAATCTCTAGATAAGGTAAGGTAGTATATCATGTTGTAGTATGATGCACAGAAAAATAAAATCAGCACAAGAGAAATCACAGACAAATGACAAAAATGTAAGCAAGAAACAGAAATGGGAAACACTCCATAACCAGTTTTACTGTAATGTGGACCCATTTTAAGTGGTGCACTGTCTGACTGGCATCATACCAGTATGTATACAAAATTTAGTCTGATATCTAAATACTAGCATGCATTTACTATTCTTGTTTTAGGTTTCCTTCTGATTTTTTTAATTAAATGTAATCCGTGATAGACAATGTCATATAATGCCTCGGATACTAGAAATTCAAAAGACAAACGTACTATCCAAGGATCTTGTGTGTTCCGTGTGAAAGGGCAGAGGATAACCTTCCCTTTCCACTTCAGCAGAGATAAGAAGTGTCCTAAAAAAACCTTGTATTTCATTAGTAAACAGGAAAACATGGATTACTAATCAGAGATTTCTTCTCTTGGAACTGTGGATATCTCATAAAATGCTGAAATTGGTGGTTTTATTAGTGATTCTTAAACTGGGGAGGCATGGGGGGGATGCCTTCTAAAGGGGGTGTCGGCAATTTCCAGGGGAAGTGCGAGCCCTAGGGTGAATTAAATATTAGGTTTTCCTTGAAAATCTAACTTCAGTTTGCAGTAATGGTCCCTGTGGTAGTGCTGTCCTAGCTCCTGATTGATTTTGGACAGGTATATGGCTAAATTCCATTTTGAATTCTGTCCTCCTCAAGGAAACACTTAGCTTTCCTTCAAAAACATGTTATTCTTCTTTAAATTTTGGGGAGCAGAGACATTGTTTATAAAAGAAATTAAAAAAAAAAAAAAACAGTACAAAATGCAGTACAGGTAAGATCACTGGCGAGATTTACAGATTAGGAAAGTTAGCTTTCAATTTGATAATATATGGTCATCCCAAGGGACTGGTGCTAAACATCTAAGTACACTATTATATTCCACAATTTTGTTGTAGCCAAGCTAAACTCCTAGCAAACTGAGTAGTATTAAACCTGACACTAGAAAAAAAATTAGTAATACAATACAATAATTCCTCACCAACACCATAGTTGATAAATGGTTGAATGATAATTTTAGCATATACTTTTCTACGGAAGATAGAGGGCAAGTGAAAAGGTATTTATAAATAAAAATTAAAAAGGTTTACAAAGGTCTGCATATTTTTCCAATTTCCAATAATACTGCTCTGAAGGTGTTCATGCTACTTAAGCTAAAATTATGATGGGGTCTAGTGCTTCAAGTACATGCACAGCTGAAGAGCACTTGTGAGAGCTTTTTAGTTTTTATGCAAAAATGAGAAATTCTGTCTAGAACCCATAACAAAAATGAACTAAGTCAAGCTCAGATACCTGGACGTTGTATGAATCCTCCCAGTTCTCACCAAGTTCTTTCAGGTTAATAATGGCAGAGGTCTTCAATCAGTATTTGAGATCTACAATTAATCGTATTTTGAAAAACTATTCAACTGATGGGAAGTATCACATCCACAAGTATATCCTTCTCTCCAAAATAAAAATACAAGCCTGGCAAAGTACAGGATTTGAGATGGAACAAGACTAGAAAGTGTCTGCTTTCTAACAGTGCAACTCCTGATATGCATCTTCTAAACTCAGATAAATGAATATATATACCCTGCAACAGACTGCGTGGTCACCTTGCCAATATGTGCAACAGTGTGTGGTCACCTTGCCAATATGTGCAACAGACTGTGTGGTCACCTTGCCAATATGTTAAAAGACCTTATGCACAAGGTCAAGTTGAGATTAATTTCTGCATTTTACATTCATGATTTACAAGTCTAAATTAGGTTGGGATGGAAGGGGGGGGGGGGGGTTCCCCCAAGATCCCTGTGACATTTAGTCTGATCTATGTTTACCCCAGTTTTGCATTAAGGTCATCCCATTAAGGCAATAAGCTGATCTAAGTAATTGCTTTGTGTCGGGTATTTCCTTGAAAATAGACCTTTTATAAAAGTATTTTTGTTGCTTATAAGAATTTACTGTTATTTTTGTTGGTCGACTGCAATTAGTATCCCCCAAAGGAATAGTACTACTAAACATAGTGAAATAGATTTGACACCCCGTTCCCTTCTTGGCTTCCATATTCGCGGGACTGTTCCTTGCAGTCCGTGCAGAGTTGCTACTTAGAAATACCGGATAATGGAAAAGAATAAAAATATGGTTTACATCAAGACTGGCCTTGTTGATAAATGCATAAAAGAAAATGACCAGGCAAAAATACAAAGCCTAGCCTATGGTCCAGGAATTTGGTTAGGAGTTGAAAATGTCAGTATAGTAGCAGCAATATTTTGATGAATCCCAGTCTATGCAAAATACAATAATGTAACCTCTACATAAGCTTCGCTTAACCTGTCAGTTACATCACTGAGTGAACAATATTCCGCAAGCAATAAGTCAAGTTTTTCATTCTTATGATTTAAATTAGAAACCATACTTACTGTGTAGGTGTAAGTCCCTTGGGTATTGGGTAGATCTACACATGAAATATTACCAGTGTAGTAATAAAGGATAGGTATGCTAGGTAATTTAAAACCCAATTGGGCTGCGCTACAAAAACCTAACCTAGCCTAGTAAAACTTGCCAACCATACAAACAACGCCGAAAGATTCAAAGCTCTACTTTTTCCGTCATTCTTAACCCTTCAACATTAACCTAAAACCAATTTCACGCAAATCCTCAAAACTCGGCACCGGTCATGATGAACCTAGGTAAACCTACTGGGTCAAGCTATCATTATACTACACTTAAGCGGCCGATGAAAGCTAGTGACTAAACATTACACGGCCTTTACTTAGAAAAGGGGTTTTCTGTAGCCCTACAAGCTACAGTCAAGAGGCAAAACTGTGGAATTCATTATATAGAGGGTACTATACACTCGAGGGCTCTGTATGTAGGATAGCCCTACTACGTACACTCGAGTGGGAAATGATTGTAGTAGTGACTCATTCATTTACACAGTCCTCGTTTAGTCCATCAAAAATGGTAAAAGATTGCGACACACTACACGAACACTGCTATAAGAAATCGGTAAACGATAGTGACTCACATTACACGAACGCCACTTAAGGAAAAAAATCACTATAGTAAAGTACACCGAGAGGGCAAGACGATACGATAGCCCGAGCGACTCACTCACTTCACACGATCCTCACTTTCAACGAAAAATTCTTCAAAAACTTCAGTGAAAACTTCCAGAAACTCACCTGGACTGACGACCGGGGGCCTCTTAATGACGTAATTTTGTAGGTTGAATAAAATCTTCGAGACATAGAAGTTTTTTAAAGCACATGAGCGCGGTGAAGACCTACGCAGGAACACCTTCACCTACCCACGGAGCTCGCCGTCACGTTAGTGGCATAAAAGAACTGTTCAGGGCCAGAAATGACCGGGATTCGCTGTCGTACTACTCTGGCCGAGTTGTCGTATCTTACTGACTGGAGTCTTTTTGTCTTCCTTCCGGTGTGACCTACGACAGCATGACTGTGTGACGTCACCCGTCAGAACTGGCGTGATCTGATTTTCTTTTTCATGCAGTTTTCGACTAAACTTGCGTTGTTCGTTTTATTAAATGTATGTTGGTTGATGCCACTATTATTGATTCTTTTTAATATTCACACATAGTACTCTGGACTGTCGTAGCTTATTTACCGACTGTGAGTCTTTCCTGCCTTCGGGTGTAACTTGCGATGACAACAATGACCCCGTGACGTCATCTGTCTAAACTGGAGTAATCTGAATTTTGTGCATGCTTCTTGATTGAATTTGCGTTGTTCGCTTTATTCACGATATATTGGTGGATACCGCTATGGCTAATTCACTATATATATATATATATATATATATATATATATATATAGATATAGATATATACATATATTATATATATATATTATATATATACTATTAGCACAGTATTTACGTCGAATGACGTTGACATAAATATTGATCTTCAGCAAAACTGGTGATTGAATACAACTCCTATAATGGCCTCTTAGTCTAATTAGTGTTGTGACAGAGTAGTTGAGGAGTTTTAACATCCTTGTAAACTCATGATTTTAATTATTCTAATCTTCATGACTGTTGATTTGAAAGTACTTCAGTATAAACTCTCTTCTCCTTTGCTGGTCGACAAATAACAATAATACAAAAGTACATTCTTTCTACTTACTCTCAGTAAATATTTTGTGTATCGGTCGAGATTTTAAAGGAAGAGATTCTTAATTAATGCCCCAAAAAAAAGGCATTTCAGAGGAGCAGATCTTAGAGCAACTTCGATTGTTGTTCTGAGAATACTTAAACCTGTGTTCGTTTATTTATGAACCACAGTGTCTGTCTCGCCACCATTTTTTGGCACATTTTCAAGATAAAAATTGTAAAAGAAATGAAGATTTAGATGCACAACAAAATATAATGACCTATTAACTCGGTCATATAATGCAAGCTAATCAGTGATAAGGATCTCTCTCTCTCTCCTCTCTCTCTCTCTCTCTCTCTCTCTATGCCCTTCTTCCGTTCGAAAACTCCGTATCTACTCTCTCTCTCTGCTCTCAACTTCTCATTAGAATGATCTCGCACGTTATTCCCGAAAGTGAAATTGATTCATAAATCGCGGTTATTCTCCGAATTTTTCTCATATATTTGATACTTTTCAGCATAGCTATTACAGGTTAAATATTGTCCTTATTCATCCACGTCTGGAACAAATCAGAAGCATCACTATTACTGGTAATGTTCCTTTTTGTTCAAAGACGTATAGTGCTGTCTCACAGACACCCCATTAGGCAATCTTTTCACATTCATTTTGGAATTGCTAGGTTTTATCGTACTTCTATTTAATCTTTTCTTTTTCATTCTCCTTATCGCCGTCTGCCTGAAGAGAAACTAGACCAATCACTTGCACTGAAATACCACGCTTTTCCCATCTTTCATTTTATCGTTATCTCCAGACTTGAGGTAATGAGGACAGTAGACTGCTAGTCTCATTAGACTAGTGGCTCCCAACGTGGGTTGTAGTAGGTCTCACCAGGGAGTAATTTGATTTTTAAGGGAGGCAATTCGAGAATGTTTAAACTACGATATAGTAACAGTAGTTGTTTCTATATTGTGGTTTAAACCAAGTTCATGGCCTTTCAGGCTTCCTACACATGAATATAAAATTGATAGTATGCCACCACTGGGGGTATCAGGATTTTAGAGATGATTAGGTGGGGCATGGCAATAAAAATAATTTGGGAACCATTGCATTAGATTCAGTCATGGCATGAGGCGTTAAAAAGTTCAGTATATCTTAGTTTAACCAGACCACTCAGCTGATTAACAGCTCTCCTAGGCCTAGCTAGCCCGTAGGATTAGATATTTTTTTTTTACGTGGCTAGGAACCAAATGGTTACTTAGCAACGGGACCTACAGCTCATTCTGGGATCCGAACCACACCGAGAAATGAAATTCTATCACCAGAAAAAAAATTCCTCTGGTCCTGCGTTGGCAGAGCGGGAATCGAACACAGATCGGTGGTCGAGGACGGTTACGTCACCGACTCTTCCAGGGAAGAACACGGAATACAGACGTTATCAAGGCAACGCCATCATGGATATCAGGGTCAGACAGGTAGACAGACAGACGTTACGTACTACAAGCTGCATCCAGATTTCGAGACCTTGTGTGCGCCACGGAATTTAATGAATTTAACGGATGCGTCTTTGTAGACAGAAGTTCAACGGGTATAAGAGGTATTATGTGGTTCAAATGTAGACTTCCGGAGAGGAAACGTTTAGGTTTAAGCATAGTGTGAAAGCATTTAAAGTGTTCGGACTTTTTAAAGTAAAGTATAATAATATTACAATAATAATATACGACCTGTATGCAACCATTTCTCTTAACTCGGTCAGCGTACAATTAATTTTCACGTTAGGGTACCGATTCAGCATTCATTCTAAAGCTGTATAGTTGTTATTTATTTCAGCATTACATTCCAAAACTCAAAATAATAAGCATCCAAGGTCAACATAACGAGATGAATTAGCCGATGAAAAATGAATTCCATAATTTATCGTTCGAAGAAAAAAATGTCACTTTATCCCAAAATATTTCCTAGGCGCATTTTTCTAAGTTGACTGAGAAATTGCGACCTTAAAGAATGGAATGAAAACATGACAACAAATTGCACACGATATGGTACGCAAAACCTTAGGGTCACAAAAACTGGTTCAATCTGGTTGCAGTTACCTCATCGGTAATAGCCGGATTTGCTCATTGTAACGAGGATTCCTACCCCCAACCCCACCTTTCCTCTCTCTCTCTCTCTCTCAAACTTTCTCTCTCTCTCTCTCACTCAAGAGCTAATTTAAGCTCATAACATATACTTGTACGCATATGCGTAAGTGTACACACAAATTTATGCGTAGTAAGTTTAAAATTACATCTACGTATAGTATATTTGAAATTACAATATGATGTACATACATCCCTTTAATACGCAGTTGTTAACGAAATTTGACAGTATTTAAGTACTCCTGCACTCCACAGTCTTGAATCTGAACCCTATCATTATTATTATTATTATTATTATTATTATTATTATTATTATTATTATTATTATTATTATTATTATTATTGGAGTAAAATTAAATGTAAATATTTTAGAAGTAAAAACCAGTTACAAAGTGATTTTGTGGGGTTTCTTTTTTAATCTTCAGAAGGAAACTGAAAGAAGTTCTTGTTTGGTTCATTATTATTATTATTATTATTATTATTATTATTATTATTATTATTATTATTATTATATATTATTATTATTGGAGTAAAATTAATGTAAATATTTAGAAGTAAACAAGTTACAAAAGTGATTTTGTGGGTTTCTTTTTTAATCTTCAGAAGGAAACTGAAAGAAGTTCTTGTTTGGTTCATTATTATTATTATTATTATTATTATTATTATGATTATTATTATTATTATTAAGGTTCACAACAATATATTGATGGAAGGAGTAGTAAAAAAATTTACTACTGCTTCCATCAGTATATTATTGTGGACCTTAAAGAACATGACTTCTGCCCTCGTAATTGAGATTGCTACCCATTATTATTATTATTATTATTATTATTATTATTATATTATTATTATTATTATTATTATTATTATTATTATTATTATGTAGAAGATAAACTTTCATTCATATGGAACAAACCTACAGGCTTCCAAAGAATATGATTTTCATTAGAAAAAAATTACAGATGATAAATGGGAATACCGAAAGAGATCAATTATTATGAAAAATGTAAATTAATAAATTAACAAAAAATAAATGAAAATCCTGGAATTGGAATCAGATTTTAGGCCAAAGGCCGAGTGCTGGGTCCTATAAGGATATTCAGAGGTTTGAAAGGTGTAACAGGAGGAAGACCTCAGAGCAGTTGCGCTATGAATCAATTTTATTAGGAGAGGGTGGAAAGTAAGATGGAAGAAAGAGCATATGAGCGGAGGTACAGTAAAAGGAATGAAAAGGCGTAATGAAAAGTGTTGCAGCTAGGGGCCGAAGGGACGCAACCAGAGAACGTTAAGTAATGCCTACAGTGCGCCGCGTGAGGTGCACTGGTGGCACTGCTCCCCTACGGCATAGAGAGTTTGATGTCGCTGTATGTGTTACCATATCCTATTTATCCACGATGACTATATAATAGAGATGCATTTAAACAGAAAATTAGACAGAAATCACCAAGTTTCTTTTTATGCCTTTGTTACGAAGAGAAGGAGAAACAGGACTTCAAGCCCTTGTACCTAGTACCTGGTCATTCGAAAGACAATTACAGTGAATAAATTATATTTGTTTGATTTTTTTTATGGAAAAACTCAAATATTTACCTTTCTTTATCGACACTTCCAACAGGAAAAGAGTAACTTTATATATATATATATATATATATATATATATATAATATATATATATATATATATATATATTCAGAATTATTTCACATAATCATATATCTTCAGTGAAATGATTTTAGCTATAGTTATCTTCTTTTTTAATCTTTTTGAAAACAAACAAAATAACGAGTCCCAAGAAATATAAATATATCTTCGGTATGAAGGTTAACACTCTAAGCCACAGATGAAATAGTGTAATTCCATATTATTTCAAGCATGAAAATGCGTAAATATTTGTTGTAGTTAACTTTTTAATGGACATTTCAAAAACTTATCTAGTATGTTTAAAAATTTCATATTGCAAGGATTTGATGTATTTTCATAACATGAGCAACTGTGTAATTTTATGTATAAAACGTAATGCGATTCGAATATTCCAGTGTCGTGCATCATTGTGTGATCTGTACTCTTTCGGGAACGAATTTAGATGTTCCTCATTCCAGGGGTCGTTCTGCTACAACAGTAGCATTACGCATGCGCAGATTAAAGAACAGGGCCTCCCGTTTATTGTCATTGGAATAATAATTATTACAACCAACCAATTTCAAGTGGGAAAGTTCGTAGCAATTGTCACAATGTATTTAATCTTGCACTTGATAAAAAATGTGCTACATCAGTACTTAACCCTAAAGGCAGCTTTAGTTATCTCTGATGATTTTTGTATGAAACTCAGTGATGTTAGACTCAGTTATTTTATTTTTTTATTCTTTTTTTAATCAGTCGCTTCTGACGGTTTCCATCTGATAAGATAACCTATTTAGAATTTCGGCGAGATACCCCGTCCAGTTCTGACTGGCATTTCTGCCACAGTTGAAGAATATAGTCTATTTCAACGAACGATACACTTGGGAAGCCATTGACCGTGAGTGCGCCGTTTCATGCATGATTGCGCCTAACAATAAATTAGGAGTAAAACAACAGACTCCCTTCATACCTGTCAAAATTCATACAAATATTTAGTGTTGAGCTGAAAGGCAAGAAGAAAAGAAGAGGCAAAAAGGACTGAATTATGTCACAAGGCCAAAGCTGGCCAGGAATGCGAATTTTTCCTACACAACTGTTCGTCGGAGAAAACATTTATCATATAACCCAACACTGACAGCCCCATAATATGAAAGTAAATTTGAAATTAGCTACCTTGAAAAGCCAGTCTATAATCCCAACAGAGCTCAAATAAGTAAACATGCATAAATCGTCGATCTACAGTCTGATTTCGAACTGCTTTTGCAAGATTTACACTGATTTTTCATCTGGTCCACGGAGAAACCTTTCTCTTAGTTTTATGGAAATACGAGACCGCTTAATTTGAGCAATACTTCTCTCTCTCTCTCTCTCTCTCTCTCTCTCTCTCGTATTATAAGAACCGCTGAACTTTTATGTCTAGCCAGCAATGCAATAAAACTGTCAATACAGCCAAAACGATTACAATAAAGCTAAGCCCCTCCGATTTGCGCACTGACTGATAACAGTCAAGGTTAAAGAAATAAAGAATGAATTTTGCGCTTCGTACTACATTCCCAGCTGACTGACAAAGCCGATAAGGTCAAGGTTAGATGCTGATCGCAAAGAAATGAAAATATTCTTTATGCCCTATTAAATAGTTTCTTTGCACATCATCATTTTAAAAATACTGTAAGTTTGAACACTCACAAAATTCGCCCTCCCTAACCGTCACAAGTGTTGTAGGTCTACTC
>NC_087205.1:100699722-100714722 GCF_015104395.2 Macrobrachium nipponense | reverse complement strand
CAGTAATGGATCATTTATATACTAGAAATTAATAATTTATCTTGCTGGTGCAACAGTAAATTCCACTGATATACTTCAGGAGGGATTGAACTTAGGACTAATTCTGTCCTCTGTAACATTCAGTGTTATTAAGTTATTTAAGACATGACACATCACTCAATTTTGATATGTCGATTAGTAATTTGGTATCGTAATCGCTAGTGAACGTCGGTACCTACCCAGAGCGTTGGAGACCGTTTTTAAGTTTGACATGAAATTACTGTTGAGGTTAAACAAAGTTTCGTTTATTCAATTTTATTTTTTATAATATTTCGTTTCTTCGTTTGTCCTCTCCCCTAAAACATTTAATTTTCGCGAAATAAGAAATTGCATTTGCGTGTTAATTTTTACAAAGTAACTTATAGTCACGCGTTCTGAATAGAAAGAAAGAGAGGGAGAAAAAGTAGATGACTGTTTGCTTTTTCATCACTATAAAGTCAATCACCTTTGTTTGACCCGTACACAAGCACTGAAAATATCCGTAAATATCTAGTTGTGAATCTTCTGATATGACAGCTTTGTTATGCGGAGATGAGGATGTGAACAATGTAAAAGAATGTTAAATGCCTGTTTATTCATATGAGTTTTATATTAAGCTATAAAATATATACAATTGGTAATAATGTACGTACGTAGTTGCAAATTCAAGAGCAATGTAAAATCAACACGATTTATTTACCGACAGATTGATTAAATCTGTGGACTCTAGGACTATGAATGTCATTCACTTTTTTTTCTTCTTCTTTTTTGTACCCTTTGTTTTCTGGCGGAATGTCGTGGGTGAATAAATCTACCATTTTTCTTTCTGTTATTTTTTAACTAGTAAAATCTAAATTTTAACAAGTTTAAGTCAGTGGTGCACAATGGAGTCCTAAACTGAGTCTGGTTTTTGTGGGATTATCTACTCGTCAGCTGGTAGTTTAGTACGAAATGTGATACTGAAGTTATTTTGAGAACTTACAAGTGCTAATCTAGACTTTTGCGTGCGGAGAAACAACTACAATGTGAATTATAGGATCTATAAGGAAATTAATAGTTCACGTTTTATATTATATATATATATGTATATGCCAACTATCTTCTAATCTTGTTTCTTATATTTCCATTGTCATTTATTATCTAACCCCTACAGGAATAGGGCTTAGGAAGCGTACTGTTCTAAAATTAACTATTATTATTATTATTATTATTATTATTATTATTATTATTATTATTATTATTATTATTATTATTATTATTATTATTATTATTATTACCGCAGCTGCACCTCCAGCCGGTTCAGACGAATGCTAAAAGTGTAAGAAATAACAGAGACAGATAAACAGAAACAGACAAGACTTAATGACAGTAAGTACAATGTCATCGTTTTTATCATTTCTGAGAGAATTGGCTAATGGCAGCATTTATCATTTTCTCTTGTTTTTGGTTGTTAATATAAAGGATTTACCTTTTCTCTTCCATAAAATTTTTATGACGCCAGGTATATAAGTAATCTATTAAAGATTATATTATTAAAAGCTCACGTCGCAATTCTTTGTATATTATTCTTTGCATTCACCGAGATCTCTCTCTCTCTCTCTCTCTCTCTCTCTCTCTCTCTCTCTCTCTCTCTCTCTCTCTCGTATTTTTTCGTCAGGCAATACTTCCTCTTCATTTCCTTCTCTCTTATCGTAAATCAATTCCCATTACTAAACTTTTTAGTTCTCGCCTTGTTTGGTATGCAATGGTATTCAGGTCACGTTCATTATGCTAATTACGGGGTAAATGCCACCTTAGCCTGATAATGATTAATCTTGCTTCGCGCTAAGAGCACGAAAACACGTCGTGGCCAAATGCACACAATATTAGATTTCACCAGCCGTTGGCAATTAGACCTATCACTGGATTTCATGAAGCCCGGCGCCAAGGCAGAGAGCGAAGAAGGAAATTCCTGTGAATGGCTGACGTGCCTATACAATAATCCATCGATTTCCTCCTTTTTTCCAATGACCAACGTCGTGCAAGTGATGTGAACCCGATCACTCTAGTACGAAAGATGACGCAACACTTTACGAAACGCTGTGCTCAGAGGCCAATGTGTTAACGGTGGTATGTCTCCGAGTCAGGAATCCGCACTGCTGGGCGGTTTTGGTGGCGTCTTTGCAACTCCCTTAGGCTGACTCGAGAGATTGTTCCTAGACAGCTGTTTTAAAAGAAATGCCGTGTTGAGTTAATCTTCACTGAGGAATGGCAGTGTTTTGCGTTTTTATGTTAATGTAGTGTAACTTGGTACAGAAACTATACAAGAATTGTCATGCGGTAATGTAGCGTGTGTGTATTATTCCATGTTAGTGAATGGTCGGTGTGTGTAAACAATATACCAAACATTATCCATCTCTCATCTATTCAGTCTTACAGCACTACTGATATTTCAAATGCTTCAGCACAAAACATGCTTAATGAAGAGGAAACTTGAATTCTTGTTCACCGGGCTGTGATTCCCTTCTTATTCAGTCACACAGACGTCCAACGCATATAATGAATGAGTAAGGAAAGGCATGAAAAAGATGTAATACTGTCGCCATCACACACACACACACAAATGAATAAAAACACATGGTCTAGAAGCATTCACGTCTCTCTCTCTCTCTCTCTCTCCTCTCTCGCTCTCTCTCTCTCTCTCTACTCTCAATATTAATATACATATACATACATACATATATATATATATATACGTATACAGTCTAATAATGGTGAAAGACAGACAGGAAGCCAGTCAGTTATCAAGTTACTTCCGCACCGGATCCCCATGACAGGAAAATAGATAGCCTGTTGATTCCCCACTAAAAATCTCTTGATATCCTTTCTCATACGTCAATATCCTCGGCCCCTTTACTCCGTATATATGCAGCTCAATTGATATCACGTTCCCAGAGACCATTAGTCGGTTTAATATTCTTGCAGCGGCAAACTCCATGCCGGAAGTCGACCAGCGGGGACAGCCACAAATGGTGCTCCTTCCCGCCATCCAGCGCGCGACCTTGAGGAGATAAAAAATGAAGTAAGAAAGGAAGAGGAAAAGAAAATTAGAGGTGGTAGCCTAAAGCGAGGTACGTGACGCCATGGAAACGAGTTATTCCTTTTTTTCTTTCACTGGCAAAATATCATTTCTGTACCCTTTTACCTCGTTCCTAATATATTTGGATGCGTTTGCGCGAATGTTGGCCCGTGTTGGAATCCTAGTTTGGTACGGAAGCTCCCAGTAATGTCATAGTTGACATATGTGAAAGTAGGATACCTGTTTCTATATTGTTGCAAACAGGTATAACAACTGTCTGAAGTGCGACTACACGCTTAGCATAACAGGAGGAACTGGACTCAGTCTATATTGACCGAGCAACAAAGAATAGTTCTGGATTCTTAGTCTATGCATATTGGCAGAGACAAAGAATAGTTCGAGACATTCACTCAACCGTCGTCGCTGCTGACAGATTTAGAGACTGATTTAAATTGTGTTATGTATGCCAAACTCTGATCATGGTCGGAAAATTTATTTTTCGTTTTGCATAGAAAACATTGCAGATAATCCTCCGTATTAGGATTACCTGCAATATCTTACAATATGTTGTCGTGTACTACTATTTGAAACCAGATCTTAAGAGTATTCTTTGAAAATTTTTAGGACATCAGTGACCACGAATTGGAACTAGGACTATATTTAGTCTCTCTTAATTAAGAAGAGCGAATTCCACTGTTACATTGTGAAATTTGAGAGAGAGAGAGAGAGAGAGAGAGAGAGAGAGAGAGAGAGAGAGAGAGAGAGAGAGAGAATTAACATTACAGTATTTACGTACATCATAAACACACCACACACACTCTTTATATGTATATGTATATGTATATATATATATATATATATATATATATATATATATATATATATATATAATAGTATATATATATATATATAGACATATATATATATATATAAAGAGAGAGAGAGAGAGAGAGAGAGTAGGACGTTAGAGAGAGAGAGAGAGAAGAGAGAGAGAGAGAGAGAGAGAAAGGGTTAATATTACAGTATTTACGTACAGCATAAATAAACCAACCACCTTACAATATATATAATATATAGATTATATATATATATATATATATATTATAATATATATATATATAAATATATAATACTGATATATTTAAATTAACTGCTAGTAAATAACTAGCATTTCAAACCCAAAAGTCATCAAAATGAAGAAACTGGAAATGTTATGAGAAACATCTGACTTATACAATCACATATATATTAGTCATTTCTCTTAATCAGTTGACTTCTGATCCTACTGCTATCAGAAAATGAGCGAATTAATTTTCTTTTTTTTCCTACTCGACCCTGCCATCTGTTGAACAGGAAAAGCGCATTATTGAGAGCTTCCGAGTAGTAGTTTTTATGTCGGTAGAATATAAATCAAAGAAAACATGGAATATATTATAGGTAACACGTGATTTGATTTGGCAAACTATGTCACGAATACTATATTTGTCAAGAATTCTCCCTTGGTAACATTCGTGCAATTCGTGCCTGCCTGCAAATGCCCTTACATCTGCGAATATACATTTACGTTTAAAATGATTGAAAAATACATTAAAATAATTACTGAATAATATATCAAAATAATTGTGATTCCCAAAAAAAGAACAAACTCTTCAAAAAATTAAAATTCCAACGAAGAACAGGCGTTTCAAAATAATCGTATTTTACAAGTTAGAACAGATTCTTCATCAAACATGAAAATGCCTCTTGACACGATATGAAAAATCTAAGAGAACTCGAGACAGGAGATGATTAACTCACCTCAAGTCACACTCGACCACCAAGTGCTTGCTTGCAGCCAAGGAGATCAAGAAGTCATCACTAAGTCACACTAAGTGGTGAAGAGAAATCTTCTCTTGCCTTTATGGAAGATTTTTGTTGTGTGCTTTTATGGAAGAACCAATTAGCAACTTCCTGGACGTTTTACACACACACACACACACACACACACACACACACACACACACACACACACACACATATATATAATATATATGTATGTATGTATATATACATACATATACATTTGTATATGTATATTGTATATATATATATATACTTGAATATTTCTTATTAATTTTGTGTGTGTTTTATTTGCTTTTTTACTTATTTTAATAATTTTTGTCCTGTTTAGTTTACGTTTTTTGTTTTTAAAGGTGTCCTTTTAATCTTTTTAATAATTTAAGTTGTAATCATTGTGCAACTTTTATATTTCAAATTCTTAGCTTTATTGTAATGTAGTTTATGCTATCCATTTTGTACAGCCCTCGAAAATGTAATGAAGACATTACGAAACGTCGGGAATAAATTGACCCTTTTAGCAAGTCTTTATGTCCTTCTCCTCATTGATACATTATATATATATATATATATATATTATATATATATATATATACATATATATATATATAAATCATGGGTGCTCATCTTATTTTACCGTAAGGGTCGCAGCTTGTCTTTGGGATCGTTTAAGGCCTATTTAGTCGTCTAACACTGATTAATCTCTTTTGAGAATCGTAAACCAAAAGTCACAAGAGCTTCAGAAGATAAACTTGTGTCTAGGCCTATGTACTTGTGGAGAGGATTATGTTTTTGACTTGAATGTCTATCTCGCAAGTTAGCTGTAACATCATCGATAGCTGATAAAAGTCCACGGTTAGATTAAATCTATTATTTTCCTTAGATTTTTCAGCACTTATAGCTCTACTTTTAAATAAGCGATATCAAATGTAAGGATAATAGTAGTTTTTTTTTGTATTGCAAAGCGAGTTTCTGAAATGATGAAAAGTGCTATCAATGTTTATTCTGTTTTAATTTCATTAGTCTTCAAAAAAAAGCCTTGATCTATACCTAGTGGGATTGATTCTGTTATCCTTCATTTGCAACGTAAAAGGTAAAAATAATATTTGGTTTTTGGTACTTCTATATGAAAAGAGTACACATACCTAACATCAAATCTGGGAGACTGTAAACAATTTCGAACAGTTGTAAATAATTACCCGTGTCTGACTATGAAGGAAGTTTTGTAAACAATTCCGAACAGTTGTAAATAATCACCCGTGTCTGACTATGAAGGAATGAAGGAAGTTTTGTAAACAATTTCGAACAGTTGTAAATAATCAACCGTGTCTGACTATGAAGGAAGTTTCGTAAACAATTCCGAACAGTTGTGAATAATCACCCGTGTCTGACTATGAAGGAAGTTTGACAGCACAGGCTGTACTAAGAGTCAGAGATTGATTTCCTTAATAACAGAATCAGCTCATTAAATGAGAGAGAAGGTTATCTGTAATTTGGCAGTACTTACGCAACGTTTCTACCACGCTTGAAGAATACCTTAAAACAATAGAAACTCTAATCTATTTTGTAACAAATTGGCAATTTTAAATGGTTTTATTCTAGTCATCGAATAGCTTTTCCCTTAAAATGTCAATTTGACATCACCCGTAATGGGCGTTGAACCCATTTCAACTCTTCAGCAGTGGAAAAGAACGAAAGATTATGTATGCTATACATGGGCAAATATGTTTCCTTAATCCCTACAAGCAAGCATGCGATGCTTGACTCAGGTGTCTGAAATATGGTTTAATATTTTTAATTTTCCTTTATGCTCTGGCTTTGCAAGTTACAAAATACTTCTAGACTTTGACTGCTCAATTCAATACAAATTCCACACTTAATATTACCACAAACGGAACAGAAAAGCTAGCACAAAAATGCTAAGAAAGAAATAAAATTATAAAATATAAAACGCACACAGATAATCCTAGTTTTAGTATATATATGAATTGAGCCTAACGAATCCTATAATTCATTTTTCCACACCCTAATATAGTTAAACTTTACTTCGTAATCAATCAAAGTACACGTTTCTTTCCCGTCACAAAATATCGAATTAAAAAAAAATCGAGGCCACCATACTAACGGCTTCTCCCTTCCGATTTTACCTCTCATAAAGTTGTTTCTTATTTTTCCGTATCTTAATATTTCAATGATGACAGACCAATTATCCTACTAAATGATATTTAATTTTTCAATTAGCATTAAAAGGCGAGTCATGTACACTGCAATACCGAAATCAACGTAGCAACAATGAGAGATAAATTTAATTGTAATTGTTTTGTTCGTTTGTTTGCGTAAACAATGAATCACATAGAACATATTTAAAAATGACATGTGATAATTCTTCACGGATCAATATGCATGATAAACTACTCCTGAACTATTATTATTATTATTATTATTATTATTATTATTATTATTATTATTATTATTATTATTATTATTATTATTCAGAAGATGAACCCTATTTATAAGGAACAAACCCACAGGGGCCATTGACTCCAGATTAAAGCTTCCAAAGAAAATGATGTTGAAATGGAAGTAAGAGAAAGTAAAGGGAAATACAGAAAGAAGAGAAGTCACTCACTGAATGCATCATTTAGGTAAGAAATGGACCACACATTCTTTGCGAAAATCAAGTCACTATCCCTCAGGTTTGAAAGACAATTAGGTGTCTAATCGATACTTCAGCCGACCCATTTTAGTTAAACAATCTAAATAATGATGAAACAATGTAGAAAGGAGAGATTGTCACTGAAGCCACGATTGTGAAAGGTCAGCAGATTCGAAACAAACTACAGTAGGGTTCCAAGATATTTCAAATATAGCTGAAGTATTCGAAGAGGGGAGAAATATATACGGTGTATATTACTGACGACAAACAGAGCCACATTTGTAATTTGGGAAACTGATTTTTTAAGGACCTTTCAGTTATCCGGTGGTAAATATTACCTGAACTTTGGAAGCCTGAATTTCAAGTCAACGGCCCCTGTGGGATTGTTCCATATGAATAGGATTCATCTTCTGAATAATAATATATTTTGGTAGAAGACCCTCTTTTATGCAAATGCTGTTAAAAAGAATGGCAGAATTAAGCGAGTTGATTTTATATCTTGTTTTTTTCTATTTTCCTTACAATTTGCTTCTCAGGCTCAGCGATGTTTCTGATTAACTGGCCAATATTCAGCATTTATAATTTTTGAAAATTCCCAATATGAATATAGGCCAGTTACTCAGAAACATCGCTGAGCCTGAGAAGCGAATTGTAAAGAAAATAGAAAAAAAAATACATAAAATCAACTCGCTTAATTCTGCCATTATTTTTAATAATAATAATAATAATAATAATAATAATAATAATAATAATAATAATAACAGAAGTTCAACATAAATCTGGAAAGTAACGTCACTATATCCAGCAAGTCGAAAATGTCAAGAAAAGAAAGCAATTAGTGAAAGACTGCGCTATGTATATGTTATTGTCGCATTTCTTATACACTTACAATCTATTTTACAGTGATATGGGTAATCTACACCGAGATAAGATTGTCTAGTGTCGAGCCAACGAAAGTTCTTCTCAGACAGAGCGTGGGCGCGTCATGAATTTTAAATGAGGTATTTGAAAGAAAAAAGTATCATTAAAAAAGATGTTTGCTGATTTTGTTTACAAATTCAACACAGGTTTCGCCAACCTTTCACTACGGTCGTCACCTATATTTCAACACATTGGGTAATATGTCTACAAATATATTAAGTAATATAATGCTTGTTTAATTCATGCGCAGTTTTGCCTATTTCCTCTTTCTACGCAATAAGGGATTAAAGCGCTTGCTCAGCAAGCAATGACAAATGCAATTACAAATTATAATGCAGGTTACAAAGAGCAAATTCTGTCACCTAAGGAGACGTCTGTAATAACATTATTAAAGGGGTAATTTTTATGGCAAATTATGCCTCATGTTCTTTCATTACTCCTTTGCTTTTCAGAGGAGTAACTTCTGTTTCACAGATGCATGGAAATTCTTATAAGTAATATATATATATATAGATATAGATATATATATATATATATATATATATATATATATATATATATATCACACAAATGCATGGAAATTCTTATAAGCATATATATATATATATATATATATATATATATATATATATATATATTGTATAATTTGCAAACGATGATAATTACCGTAACTCTTAATTGAGCGATATTTTGCTGTATAACATGCGCTTATGGATGTACACATTTGCACACAGAGAGAGAGAGAGAGAGAGAGAGAGAGAGAGAGAGAGAGAGAGAGAATCATCATTACACACTCTGGGATGCTTTTATTTACTTGTATATAATCCCCGTGAAACTCTTAATAAATAGACAATGATAACAATCAGGTACGTATTTCTAATAATAAGAAGTGGGATAAAGTTTTATTCATCTAGAACAAACTTCTCTCCACGCCAGGAACGCCATTTAATTACTCCCTTCAATTATTCTTACTTCTTGTGATATGAAAGTTGAGAGGTCTCCAGATCTCTCATTTCGAACGTCTTCTTCCTGGAGTGATTTCCACAACTATTCGTGGCAGTGCTAACTCAGGTGCAAGCTACACTTTATTGCTTTAGTCTAGGTTGGCGACACATATTCAGTGGTTACAGGCCTTGGATTTTATTATCGACACTACAATTGCTTTCCTCATTCTTGGGTTTGGGTTTCACTGTTTGAGGAAGGTCCATTTAATCACGCTTTCCTTTCGCTGTTCATATATATATATATATATATATATATATATATATATATATATATATATAAGTTATAAACCACGAAGGAAAGTGAAACACTGGAGTAGCTGCAAGACCTTTCGACTCAACGTCCATTACTTTGCAGTCTGTCTGCTAAATAAAGGACGTTGAGTCGAAAGATCTTGCAGCTACTTTCCAAACTTTCGTGATTCAGTTATACACACACACACCAAACATATACATATATATATGTATATATATATATATATATACATATCATATATATATATATATATATATATATATATATATTTATATATATATATACCAAATATAAACGTCATTGCAATTTTCTGGGTGACTAAAGAATTTTATAAGCTTAATCCGACATATTCTATCTTATATTTTAAGAATTGGAGTGAACTATGTTTGCAAAACCTCGTATCTTTATGACCTTTCGCTCAGCATTTGAACAGCGGGAATAGAACTGTATTTATTGACACTTTTCACAGAAAAGTTTCTATTATTCCAGACTTAATGATATCCCTTAACATGTTTCTTTTCATAATCTCGAGAATTATATATCAAGGATAAGCCTTTCAGAGAAAGAGCAGCTTTAAGTTTAACCCAACATATTAAGCGACAGAAAAGCCACTATGCGAAGTGGTAATACGAAGCTATTTCCTCATGGTCTAAGAACACGTGAGTTTCTTTTTAATCATGATTTAGTTGCGAAGGCAATGGTCTCCAGGTCGAAGGGACTAAAATAAAAGAAAAAAAGGATAAAAGGTCCGACCACTAGCAATTTCCCAATGAAGCCTAAAACAACAATGAGCTGGAATGAGGTCAGAGTTTATTAAAAGGACAGTGAATGAAAGAATGAGAGACGAGGTGAGGTTAAAAAAAGGTCGATCTGATCAAGATGTGGCTCTTGAATCTGACGTTGAGAGATGATTCATAGCCAAGGATGTAGGGGGGACACAAACCTTCTCTCTTCAATCTTAAAGAGCTGTGATCTGTTGTTAACTTGTTAAACATCGTTGTGACTGTTAAAGGACTAGATGAAAGACCAGATAGAGTGTGGGATGGGTGGCGATCGTGAGTATTCAAAGGGAAAGTGTCAGGTCTGGGTTACAACAAGTATTGCGAGCGAGTCCGCTTGGGATAGTTTTTGCTTTTAGTTTTGTTATAAGTGATGAAAATTGGTCAAGCCTTCCTCGTCAGGACAATGACGTTATCACTTCTCTTTGGAGATAGAGGTCGTCTTTAGACGTTAAATGTTGCACGGGTTTCCCGGCCTCTCAAATCCTTTAAATACATTTTTAATGTGTTTCTGTATTGTGTAAAGTTTAGGTACATTGATTTTCTACGACATTGCTTTGCACTTCCAGAGTGTAATTAACATTTATTTCTGAGATCTGTTCTCAATGAACTGGGAAGTAAAACGTCACAGAGGCTTTTCAAGACTTTAGTGAATGCCGTGAACAATAATATGAAGTTTTAGAGGCAATTGTGGTTAGTAAATATAGGAAAACTTTCATAACAAATGTACGGAATTATCTGGAATCTACTGAGCATAACTGGAACATATCACAGTCATGTGATGTGGCTATTTGTAATGGAAATTTATATTAAAAAACAATGGTTACTAGAACGATACATCAGGGAGGCTATCTGCGAGAGGGAATGATAAGGAAATAGTAAAAAAAAAAGAAAAAAAGAAAAATAAATCTCAGAAGTGTTTCTGAAGGAGGTGACTGAAAGCAGAATGCGATGAAAAACAATGACGATAAAGCTACGAGAAGTAATGATGAAAGGCTCGATTAATAAGAAATAATAAATAAAAATAACGTTTATGTCGTAATAAATTGCAAACAATCAATTTGTTTTATCTCTCGCCAGAAGGACAGAGTTTATGATCTCATGTCTCCTTCATCATCTAGAGCGAGGGATAACACCCGTGTAAGAAATAATTCACCCAAGACAGTCAAAGACTAAATTAAGCAACAATTACCTTCAGTTTAATGCGGTGGACGTGTTTTGTTTTTTGGGCGCAAACTCAAAAAACAAATGTATTTTTATTACATTGATTATGAGACCGGCAGAGTATGGATCATTGGTCTGTTTAAAGGCCTACGGATGATTTTCAATACAACGACGAAGTCGACCATTGACAGAACTTTCATTATTTTTTATCTTTTATTTCTGAGATGAGGTGAATCAGTTTTTTTTATAAATGAGTTTTGTGAGGATGATGCTGGTAAAAATGATATATTTTCTTTGATTTCTGAGATGAGGTGAATCAGTTTCTGAAAAATGAGTTTTAAGAGAATGATGCCTTTTAAAGACGATATATTTTCATAGCCGAGTAAAAAGGACGAACATCTCACTCAGGAACGCCAGCATTCTCGATCAAGTTATTTCAGTCGACGTTTATTGATTGGTTATAATTATAGTAGCTTCTCCCGAATGTGTTTAGTTTAAGAATAACGATGTTCCCGCCATGCGATTTAGATATTGCGTGGTTGGCTATGAGATCAATGCAGAGAATTACCTAAAGTTTATCGGTCTAAGTAAATAAAAATATAACAATGAAATAATGTACAAAAGTCAAGCTCTTAACTACCCGATTTGTGATCTAGCAGAAGAAAGAAAAGAATTATAAGAGGCCAAACTACATCTGCCGACGATTATCAGCAGAAGGTCATTGTACTGAAATGATAAACAGAGTTTGAGCCAAGATCCTCCAGTCCAGATAAGAAAAGCACTTATTAAACCAGCCGATGAAAATAATTTGAGTTTTTCAGTGATCTAGTTTTCTCCAAATTTTGTATGTGTGATTGTTTAGCTGTGTGTGTGTGTAAAGAGAGAGAGAGAGAGAGAGAGAGAGAGAGAGATTAGAGAAGCGCCAAGTACCACACACACAAATCGACTGATTGCAGCGATCAGCTGGCGTCAGCACAACAAGGGTCAACAGCGATGGAGCCCCGAAATATATTATTGAATAAATAAGCAAATGGACCTATGCATATTTTTCACCAACATTCTGTTGACGATGATGGTGGCAACTGAGGAAAATGAATGAAGTCTTTGCCGCGTTCCTCCTTTAACTGCTGAATCGAGGGTGAGCCCCTTGTGCAGAAAACTTCCACAGAGTCAATAGCCTCTAATGCAGAGGGATTAATATCAGCAGTGCATCAACCACCCACTTCACACATTCCGCCACTCACCTTTTCTTTCTAATCCACTCTCTTCTGTTCCAATACTTCTGTTCTATCATTTCTAACAGCCACATGTTTATGCCTTTCTTGTCTTCCTTCTCCTCCTTTCTTACAAAGAGTGCAAATATATTGTTTACCATACTCTCTTATTCCATTTTCTCGGTCCATAAATCCTTTGCCAAGGGATTAGTTTAATCAATATCAATATTTTTTCTTTCATCTGCAATCATTACCTAACTCTCACCTCCATAACGGAGGACTAACTTAAGAGTTCCTTTACACATCTTTCTAAATACTTCTCATCTTTTCTAAATCGTTTATATATATCCCACTACTTTCCTTGCTTCGCCTGTTCTGAACTGACCCAAGAGTTCCTATATAGTATATAATCTTTTATTTCCCTGTACAATACTCATCTTACCTGTTTGTATAGATACAACTATAAACCCTCCATGATTCTTACTTTCTATAAGCCTAAATCTATCGGTCCTTCCCAAATTTCACTCACTTTTCCCTAGAACTAAATATTAAACAACCAAGGAGACATAATGCAGCCTTGCCTGATCCCCACTTTGAAACTGAATATGTCGGTCTTCCATTCACATATTTTCTCAGAAAAACTCCAACTTCTCTTAAAATTGGTCTTTGATATAGTACATCTTTGACACCAGCCACAAGACACGTCAATAAACTGTAGTATCAGATACTTATTGGTTCTTACGCACCTCTTACAATTGATTCATAAGACTTGACCCACATTTCTCCCTTGTCTCCACTAGAACTGAACGGGTAACAGCATATATTGGTTATTGAACGATATAAGATTTTAGAATATAGTCTGAAAGTTGTAAATTCAAGGTTGTAAGTCACATCAAGTAGAAAGACTGTATTCTCTCCAGATTCTGTTATGTTTCCAATGCGTTAATTCAGCGTTCGGATTATTCTATTCCATTGCTCTCTGGCGTGATTTGTTTGTTATTCAGCTCCCGCCTTCCACTTAACGCAAAGAATGCATTATCCTGCAACTATCATAGATATCTTTTTCCTTTGTTTTTCTTGTGCTGAATTATTCATCCCTTCTTGGGCAAGAGCGTAAGTCTACCTTTGTTTTCAGCTCGTTCACATTTATCAATGAGCACCACTGTTTTCCTTACCCGCATTCCTTTCGTAATTTCATAAGAACATTAATTATAAACGGTCGAAACTTATCAGCTGAAACGGATTTGTCGATTTTTCTCACTGTAGTAGATTCACATCACCCGTGCATCTGATGTCTAGGCCAGTCCCTTACGACTCTCCTGATTGGCTGTTGATAACCCAATCACAGGGCTGGGAACTCTCAGACTCTCTCGAGAGTTTACATAGGCAGGATGTATGTTCCACCTCTCCTGAGGGATACGTGTTTCAAAAGCATCCCTCAGAAGGAGTGGAACATACGTCCTGCCTATATGAACTCTCTCGAGAGACTGAGAGTTTCCAGCCCTGTGATTGGCTTATCAACAGCCAATCAGGAGCGTTGTAAGGGACTGGGCCTAGACATCAGATGCACGAGTGATGTGAATCTACTATAGTTAGGGATAGCGATGGGAAGCTGCAGAAACTGGTGAATGAATTAGAAATTTTTGAAAAAATAGAGAAAAATTAAGTGTAAATGTGAGAGGTAGAGTAAGCAGATGAAAAGGTAACTTTTCCTTTTCTTTAATGGGATTCTATGAAATAGGCGAAGGAAGTTCTTTGCGAGATTAAAAAAATTCGGAGAAATTAGTATCGTAATAACCCTGACGTAAGAAAATAAAATTTAAGTCTGTTGTTTCTTAATAAAGACATTTTTCTCCTAATTCGCAAATCTCTCACATTGAATTAAAATTGATTAGAAGGTGTAAAACGTCAAATATTCTCTAAATCAACTCAAAGTTCTACCTGATATCTCACGAACTTCGTAAAAAAAAAAAAAAAAAAAAAAAAAAAAACAAGTCTGTGTTTTGTCATGGCAATGCGGGGTCAAATATCTTGCTAAAGGAAGTTTTTACCTTCAAATAGCATTCAAATAATGCCTATCTCAGACTATATGTGCAC
>NC_087205.1:100679722-100694722 GCF_015104395.2 Macrobrachium nipponense | reverse complement strand
CTCTCTCTCTCTCTCTCTAATCTCTCTCTCTCTCTCTCTCTCTCTCTCTCTCTCTCTCTCTCTGCTCTCTCTCTCTCTCTCTCTCTCTCTCTCTCTCTCTCTCTCTCTAATTATAGGCCTGTGAGTCTAACATCACATATTATGAAAGTGTATGAAAGGGTAATGAAGAAAAATATTATGAAACATTTAATAAAAAATAATTTGTTTAATAAAGGACAACATGGTTTCGTACCCGGAAAAAGTACACAAACCCAACTGTTAGTCCACCGTGAGAACATATTCAAAAATATGAAAAGCGGAAATGAAACAGATGTGGTTTATTTAGACTTTGCAAAAGCTTTTGATAAAGTAGACCATAATATATTAGCGAAGAAAATTAGAAAACACAATATCGTGGATAAAGTAGGAAGATGGTTAAAGAATTTTTACACAACAGAAAACAGATAGTTATTGCAAACGACGAAAAGAAATCGGATGAAGTCAAGGTAATATCCGGTGTGCCGCAAGGTACGGTGTTAGCTGCAATACTGTTTGTTATTATGATTGAAGACATAGACAATAATGTGAAGGATTCGGTAGTGAGTAGTTTCGCAGATGACACAAGAATAAGTAGAGAAATTACTTGTGATGAAGATAGGAACGCTCTACAAAGAGACCTTAACAAAGTATATGATTGGGCAGAGGTAAATAGGATGGTATTTAACTCTGATAAATTTGAATCAATAAATTATGGAGACAGAGAAAGAAAGCTATATGCATATAAGGGACCTAATAATGAGACCATCACAAATAAGGAAGCAGTTAAAGACCTTGGTGTGATGATGAATAGGAACATGTTATGCAATGATCAAATAGCAACTCTGTTGGCAAAATGTAAAGCAAAAATGGGAATGTTGTTACGGCACTTCAAAACAAGAAAAGCTGAACACATGATTATGCTTTATAAAACATATGTTCGTAGTCCACTTGAATATTGCAATATGATATGGTACCCACACTATCAAAAGGATATTGCACAAATAGAGAGTGTACAAAGGTCCTTTACAGATAGAATAGAAGAAGTTAAGGACCTAGACTACTGGGAAAGACTACAATTCTTAAAATTATATAGTCTAGAAAGGAGAAGAGAACGCTACATGATAATTCAGGCATGGAAACAGATAGAAGGAATAGCAGAAAATATCATGGAACTAAAAATATCAGAAAGAGCAAGCAGAGGTAGATTAATAGTGCCCAAAACTATACCAGGAAAAAATAAGGAAAGCACACAGGACATTAATCCACTACGCACCAGCATCGATATGCAGCGTCTATTCAATGCGTTGCCAGCTCATCTGAGGAATATATCAGGAGTGAGCGTAGATGTGTTTAAGAATAAGCTCGACAAATATCTAAACTGCATCCCAGACCATCCAAGATTGGAAGATGCAAAATATACCGGAAGATGTACTAGCAACTCTCTGGTAGACATTAGAGGTGCCTCACACTGAGGGACCTGGGGCAACCCGAACAAGATGTAAGGTCTGTAAGGTAAGGTAAGGTAAGGTCTCTCTCTCTCTCTCCATATCTAGCGTTTTCAAGAACGTTAAAATTAAATTGCAAAGGGCTATTAGCAGAGAGAAACGAAGTCTAAGCTAAATTACCTACCAAAAATCTAAAATTTTTAGCCTAGTTTTGTTCTATCATAATTAGCCTTCTTGTTCATTTGTGCTGTTAAGATCCTCACTATCCATATCTCCGGTATCATTTCATGCTTTTAACATTACTAATATACTTCTCTGCAATTTTTGGTAGAATTTGGCGATTTTAACGACGAATGGAACCCCGCTTAGCGATGAGACTTATATTAGCAATGTTAAAAGCATGAAATGATACCGGAGATATGGATAGTAAAGATCTTAACAGCACAAATGAACAAGAAGGCTAATTATGATAGAACAAAACTAAGACTATCAATTTTAGATTTGTGGTAGGCAATTAAGTTGAGACTTCGATTCAACTACACATTCCGCAAGTTAACTTTCTAGTACTTCACAGCAGCCTGAATCGTAGGAGGACTGTCGATGATTTTAATCAAACACCATTAAAAGAATCAGAGACAAATCTACTCACCAATAACTTCTTGGATTCCACCTTCCAAAACTTGTACGGAACTTGGATCGTTTCATTTCCACTCTCGGCGAGGATTTCCATTGATGTAGTTATCTGGTACAGGCTTTTCTGGACTTCAGGAAAACACAGCACTCGGCAGATATGCCACAAGCAAAGAGGGATGGCTGGCAGCAATGGCTGAGCAATGCCAGTCACTCAATGTCACTCAACTAAAGGACTGTAGTAACACTCGGATCGTGGCTAAGTTGGGGTTAAGGTGGACCTGTTATGAGGTCCTTAGTCCTTGGTTATAGGCTAAGGTCACTACTGTTTGAGATTATTGGTACCCAAGGATGGCCATTTTATAGATCAGAGTCAGTTCAAGTTGGTCCCTCATTGGCAGGGTTACGACAAGGACGGGTTAGCTGTCTAATCTAGTCTGCCAACAACATGGTGGTAGGGCTGTGCTTCCAGTGACAACAACTGTCAGTTGGAATCAGCTGTTTGCAATGGTTCCAGGTGATATTCCGATGCTTCATCATAATGGTCGCACGTCTACAATCGCCTGTTTTGAGAAAAGTAGAAGGCGTAAATGTCTCGGATAATAATTTTATTTTAATGCGAAATATCAAACACCGAGGTAGTTTAGTATCTCTGCATTTATGGAAAGACCAGTAGCAAGATAAGAAAGCTGTGTCAAAGCTGCTAAAGGCTGTTAACAGCCAATCTTTCCCCTTTATTCAGGGAAACTGAATTATCTTGCTATTTTAAAAATAGGCATCAAGATATTTAGTATATACTGACTAAAATCAATTCTAGAAGCTTAAGACTTACAGGTATAGCTGTGTGATTAATTAAGAACATTCGAATAAGCATCGCCTACTATCATTGTATTTATATCCAAATATCACGTACCAAAAAAATATTGTTCTTGTTTTTTAAATCTTTTAATGTGTCCCAATATAAATATTCAATATTTTCATTTTACCATGAATCAGATTTATTTAAAATTATATAGAATGCCTTTTTACCTTCTTTTTTCAGAGAATGCGGTAAAGATAATCCTTTGGTTCCCTGTTGAAGTGCTGCGAGCTTTTTCTTTTGAGAATATCACTATGAATGGAAGTACACTCCGAGAATATGATCTGCTTGTCCTATAACGGCTTTGTGAAAAGACAATTGACGAAAGCTTGGGTTCTCTCTCTGCAGTTACAAACACACACACGCACATCTTATATATATATATATATATATATATATATATATATATAAGTATATATATATATATATATATATTATAACTGACTAATTCCTACGCTGTCAAGAAGCCTTATTTCTGAAAAGGTTTTCGTTGATAAAACAACTGCCCAACGCACGCTGGCTTTAAACTAGCCTCTATTCAAGTATTGCACAATGGCACTAAAGAAAAAAATGTATAGAGATAGTTTTAGAGTTATAGCCTTTCTCAGTAAGATAATTCTTGTAGAAGTCCCCCGAATTCAAATGCGTGTTGAATTGTACATAGGACTAAGACGCATCTGTGAATGCTCAAGAATGTACGACTGCGGGAAAATGGACACTTGGAGGTAGAACAGACACTTGCTGGGGTCAAAAGACGACCTGGCATCTGACGGGTAAGATAGTCACCTGGCGTAACCCTGTAAATGCTTAATCGAGAGATTGGAAGTCAGGCAGGAGGTGGCAGAAGCTTCAGAAAGTTGCCGGCAGAGGGACGGAGAACATCATGCAACGACATCTCATCGTCGGTGCAGAGCAGTGGGTACCATGGCTCCGAATCACGGAGAATGCGACTACCGGTGCGCTGGAGTACTCGGGAATCGTCTATAATATCCTGATCGCTCTTTCGCAGACGATGCATTTCACGTGAGTTTTGACGTACGCTTGTGATGACAACATCGCTTCCTGAAGCAGTCAACTGATTAATGCCGGATTATTAAATTGCATCGACATTTTTCCGAATCAACGATGCGCGAATAGAAATTTACCTGAAAAATTGATTTCCAAGTAGAAGTATTGTTTTAAAATAATTCCAATTAATGCTATAGCTTACGAAAAACCATTAATTTCTCTCTAGACAGGAAAGAGCAGTCTGCTTAGATCTCCTCATCAATAAATTTTGTCTGGTTTTCTATTTCAAAAAAATAAAAAAATAAATAAATAAAAAGAAAGAAAAACTTGTCAGCGAACCAGAGCTAGTCTGATGACTGACGATTTCATTTGAAATACTATTCTGATATAAATGAAAAATCGGCAAAGCTCAGTGACTTTAATATCAATTTCGGACAAAGATATTGTTATAAAAATGTTCGTCTGCACTTTCTCCAAATTTCTCTGCATTTTAATCTGCTTCATAAAGTACTGAATAAAAAGATATTCTAATCGTTTATGCAAGAAATTTCTAAGACATCACAGTGGTAATGTAGACTGGAGAAGACTATCTATACTCTTTTTTTTCCATCTGTCCATCCACTTTGGTGTTTGCGCATGGTAACACTGCGTCCCGGGCTATAAATAATATCCTGTTTCGAATATTAACGGTGTAATTCGCATACAGTAAATTATTAAAACACTTTTCAGTTGCAAATGTACACCCAGTTATCCTTTTACTTACCTAAAACTTACACATATAGCGTAACTATTTAAAGACCCGGACGCAGTGTTACCATGCGAAAACAGCACAGGCAGATGGACAGATGGAAAAAAACAGAGTATAGTTACTTGACACGTAGTAGATTATAGTACCTGTCAAATAATTTTTTCCTCATTGCTCTATAAAGAACGACTTACTGTCCTTCTGATGAGGTTCTTTTTTTTTTTATTAATTCATTTTGGGGGTACCCATGATACAGTTCGACTTTTCAGTAAAAAAAAAAGGAAAAATATTAACCTTTTTTTCGACTCAAATTTCAGCATTGTACAAAACTTTCAAATAGAGAAAAAACACTCGATTACAAACTGATGGTCATTGAATAAGAAAACCAGCATTGCCATTATGTGAGTAATCTCAATATTCTACAAGAACTCAAAACCCACAAAATCAACCAAGACAAAATTTTAGTTGTTGATTCCCGAGGGGCTACCGTTACTGTATTCTCACATTCAATTGCCTTTTTTGCTTACGAGGGAGTAAGCCTGAAAAGGTGTTTCGCATTGAGTTAAAGATACAGGAATTTCAGGATAGGATATTTATGATTTATTCATTAGAATGAAAATGTAAAAAATAAAAAAATGTGCATGTTAAACAGTACAGAAAAATAATTTCTAATAAAATATAGCGTATTCATTTTAATTTTCGTTGGTGAAACGATGCTCTATCTGACTGTAGACTTTAGCACGTTTTGATTTACGTTAAAAGTTAGGAATATAATATTTACAGCTTATGCGTGAGGGGAAAATCTTGCACGCATCCAGAGCAAGCTGGAGGTTGGATCACGCCTTGTTTGTTTATGATATGATGCTATTAATTTTCAACGTGGAATTTGCTACTCGTGCATTCATCCCTCTTTCCATATTTTGGGCAACTACAATATTAATTTAGAATTAACTACGTTAATAGTCAGCACTCCGTAGTTTAACGGTTAAAACGTATCAAATAGTATTTTCAGAGAATACTTTTCAAATTTACTTACGAAACATGTGCTATATACTGAATCAGGAAAATTATTATGGGTCTCTTTTCCAAGACGTTATTATCGTAGATATCATTAACGTCATTCTGCCTGTTACAATAACCATTTTTCAGAGTATTTATATCTGGTGCAAACTTAACTGAATCTTTCATAATTTCTCTTTTATCGTTAAATGGCAATCAGTACAAATTAGTTATATTAAACGTCATTACTTAAAAAAAAAAAAAATTAATTCAGTGCCCATCTGGTAAACGTTTCTATGACGTCCTCCGTCAGGTACGAACTGAGACGCCCTCCGGATGGCCTCTGGGGCGTCGGCTTTCCAAACGGCTCCTGGAGCGGGATGCTGGGAATGGTGAAAAGAAAGTAAGTGTCCAGTGTCAAGTGTCAAGTGTCAGATTATGCTTTAAATTCATACACAGATAATTTCTTAGTAGGCACAGATTTCGAATTAGTCGTTTGTCACACACCTACTATAGTCATTGTTATTGTAACAGTAATTTGCAGGGTGTTACAGGTTGGTGCAAATAGCATTTTTAGGCCATAATAGTTTCCTACCAATAAACATTGTTCAGACGGTTGCCAAAGTCACTTTTAAGACCCAATTTTAGCGCCGCGAGTTAGGAAAGAGTGAAATTCAAAGAAAGAAAATCTGTTTGGAGTTGAGGATATTATAACCTAAGTTGTCAGCTGAACATGAGAATTAGTCCTCCCATGGTACCATGTGTTATACCAAGGTAAAGACTTCGCTATCTGGAGTTCATTAGCTTAGGGCCAATCCTAACTCAAGACACAACGTGATAGTAATGGGCATTCCTTAGAATAATAGTCACAGGGAAAAAAGTAACAGAAAAAAAAGTCAATTTTGGCTAAGAAAATAAGTCACAGAAAAAAAAGTCACAATTTTTATTTAGGAAAATAAGTCATAGGAAAAAAGTCACATTAATTTATGGTGGACGGTAATAAAGTCACAGGGAAAAATCTTTATGATATTTACAGTCTTTTGTTCATATTTGTATAGTAATCCCCAACGGGCTTGTACTATACACGCCGCAAAGGTAGACACATACCTTATTTTACCTGTGACTGTTTACCTGGTGATTTTTAAGAATATTTTCAGAGCAGTTTCACGCTATGCTTAAAAAGCATTCTAATTCATTTTAGTATTTTACAATGAACCATTAGCGAGAGTGAACTTAAAGCTCAAAGTATTTTGGCGAACTGTGTTATTATTGACAGTCACTTAATTTTCTAGTGAAAAAAAAATACTTAGAGCTCGATAGTGTTAAGTGGTTATGTAGAGAATTGGTGCTTTTCAAAGAATGCAACAACTGTTATCCAATCGTGCTCTTAAGATATAAATCATAAAGATCTATACATTTATTCAATCCAATGCGAAGGAAGATGATACGAATTTATGGGCAATAGAAATTTGCTATTTATTCGCTACGAAAATAATGTGACAAATCATGAGCTATAAATCATGAAAGACTGCCCTTACTTGATATATTACAGAGGACAATAAGCGTTGCGTTAATGGAAAATGTTGCAAGGGGGATAATGCAACAGAAGGTAGGCAAAAATAGAAAAGAAAGACGTAAATGTTGCAAGGTGTATTATGCAACAGAATGAAGGCAAACCTAGAAAAGAAAGATATAATCAGTAGTAATAAGGCCCATGTGGGTGTCAAAATAAAAATTAGGCCGAGATACAGAGGCAATATTTTTGTAAAAGCGAATCAGGTCTGGATAATGTTATTTGGATTATGACTGAAGAAGAGGGAAATCAAAAGCAAATAAATATAGATCTGTATCATGGTGAATTGTAATATTATTAGGTTATATTGGTTCATACATGTTACAAATACGATGCTTCACTTAACGAAATAGTTGAAATGTGTTTGCTTGATGTCAGTTTCACAGACGGTACCTTTAATTCTACACTGGACATAATTATCCACTAATTTTCCTTTTTGAAAACCATTTTAAGAAAATATTCACAAAGTCTGGTCTATCTATGAAGTCAATGAAATTTATGGCGGAAATTGGCTGCCTTTATCTCATGTTCTGACAGTTGTTGGGATGATGAAAAGGTGCCGTAATTGGATTCATCTCTCTCTCTCTCTCTCTCTCTCTCTCTCTCTCTCTCTCTCTCTCTCTCTCTCTCTCCATACTGAACAGTTGATTAGTGAATCCAATTTCCTACTTCCGCTCTCGTCGTCACTCTGAGACTATTGCAAATCCAGTTCAAAAGAGGCTGCTGCTCTTGCCGCCATTTCGAGGGAATATTGTTCCTCTAGAAATCATCTATGACAGGTTATGAAAGGAGGCTTTTGTGGTTTTCTGTGAAGGCGATGGGCGGGGTAGGGGGAGGGGGGGGAGCGTGGGCGAAGGGGTGCTTTATAAGGAAACTTAAGATGATGTTTCTTAAATTAAGAGAAGTGACAGCTGTTCACGGCTTTCGTGGTTTTGGTGATCAAGGAATTTAGCATCATGCTTTTGCTATTGCATGATAATGTTACCTGTCATTATATTATTCGGCCTTTTAGATAACGAAAAAGCACACACAACATACACACACCACACACACACGCAGACGCGCACACAAATATATATATATATATATACATATATATATATATATATATATATATATATATATATATATATTATATGTGTGAATGCATGTATTTACCGCACACAAGTACACACACCCACCAACCAACCCACCCACACACACACACATACACACACACACACACACACACCACACACATATATATATATATATATATATATATATATATGATATATATGTATGTATTTATATTTATTAAGAGTATAAATATAAGTCTGGTCATAGTTCCAATTTCAAAAAAAAAAAAAAAAAAATAATAATAATAAATCATTCATCCAGCTGAATACAGACACACAATGGATGAAGCGCTAGAAAATTGCGAGTATAAATCAAACGCGACATCGTAAACGGCGAAATCATTAAAATATATCTACCGTAAAATGGTAGAATGACAATATGTGACAAGAACAAACGCCCATGAAAATACTTATCTCTCTTTATTCGTTTCTGTGCAGGGCATTCGTCCAGTATTGGATTTATGTGCTCATCCAAGCTTTGACCGGGGGACATATATATCTGCAAAAGACGTCTGGGAAAATAAAGGTTATAGTGATTTCAGAAAAAAATGGCAGGTATCTAATATTGCTAAAATTTTGATGAGCGAATTATCGATATAAATGGAAGGTGAACTCACGGAAAAAAAGACGTAAATGAGATAAATATTCAAATATGACGGACAGTTTTACAATGAATAAAGCCACGAGGAAGAGAAAGTAGACATAATAATAATAATAATAATAATAATAATAATAATAATAATATAATAATAATAATAATAATAATAATAATAATAATAATAATAAGTAAATTATTGTCAGCAGTCACAGAAAAATCTATGGACAGACAGGCTGCAGAAGGAAGTGTAGGGGCACAACTGACCAGCTCCTGATACACAAAGTGGTAATGAAGAGTAGTAAGAGAAAGAAAACCAACCTAAGCATGGCATGAATTGATACAAAAAAGCCTTCGACATGATATCGCACGCGTTGCTAATAGAATGCCTCAAAATATATGGGGCAGAGGAAAACACCATCTTCTTAAGAAATACCATGCGCTACTGTAATACAGTACTTACAATTTTTGGGAAAAGGCTAGGTGAGGCTAACATCAGGAAAGGAATCTTCCAGGGCATCTCACTGTCCTCACTACTCTTCGTATTAGCCATGATTCACATGACTAAAGTACTGCAGGTGATGGATGCCGGGTTCCAACTCAAGAAGGGAGGGAAAAGAATTAACCATCTGATGTTCATGGACGTCAACAAGCTGTATGGTAAGAGCTTAAAGGAAATAGATACCCTAATCCAGACTAGCGAGCACTGCCCGACGAAAAATGTGCCTTGGTCAACATACAAAAAGGCAAAGTGACAAGGACTGAAGGGATAAAGCTACCAGATGGGAATAGCATCAACCACATAGTTGACACAGGAAACAAATACATAGGAATAATAGGAGGTTATAAAACACCAAGAGATGAAGGATACGACCAGGAAAGAATATTGCAGAAGCTTAAGGCGAAAATCAAGTCAAAACTCAAAGCCGAAAATATGATGAAAGCCATAAACACATGGGCAGTGCCAGTAATCAGATGCAGCACAGGAGTAGTGGACTTGCTGCTTCCGTCACCAACTTTGCGTTGCAATAATAATAGTTATGTAAATGTACATATATTTAAATTTAAATCTTAAAGGACAGCTTTCGGGAATCCTAAAAGATTTAAATTTGAATATATGTACCTTTACATAACTGTGGATTTGTTTCTCCATTTGAAGACTCGTGCTACTATGAAGATTTTTTAATAATAATAATAATAAAATAATAATAATAATAAAATAATAATAATAATAATAATAATAATAATGATAATAATAATAATAATAATAATGATCACATACATATATACACATAGTGTATGGGAAGCTTGGAAGCTTATTGAATCACCTGTCTTATATGTATGTGATCATTATTATTATTATTATTATTATTATTTATTTTTTTTTTTTTTTGCTCTATCACAGTCCTCCAATTCGACTGGGTGGTATTTATAGTGTGGGGTTCCGGGTTGCATCCTGCCTCCTTAGGAGTCCATCACTTTTCTTACTATGTGTGCCGTTTCTAGATCACACTCTTCTGCATGAGACCTGGAGCTACTTCAGCCTCTAGTTTTTCTAGATTCCTTTTCAGGGATCTTGGGATCGTGCCTAGTGCTCCTATGATTATGGGTACGATTTCCACTGGCATATCCCATATCCTTCTTATTTCTATTTTCAGATCTTGATACTTATCCATTTTTTCCCTCTCTTTCTCTTCAACTCTGGTGTCCCATGGTATTGCGACATCAATGAGTGATACTTTCTTCTTGACTTTGTCAATCAACGTCACGTCTGGTCTATTTGCACGTATCACCCTATCCGTTCTGATACCATAGTCCCAGAGGATCTTTGCCTGATCGTTTTCTATCACTCCCTCAGGTTGGTGCTCGTACCACTTATTACTGCAAGGTAGCTGATGTTTCTTGCACAGGCTCCAGTGGAGGGCTTTTTGCCACTGAATCATGCCTCTTTTTGTACTGGTTCTGTGCAAGTGCCGGGCATTCACTTGCTATGTGGTTTATGGTTTCATTTTTCGTATTGCACTTCCTACATATGGGAGAGATGTTATTTCCTTCTATCGTACTTTGAACATATCTGGTTCTTAGGGCCTGATCTTGTGCCGCTGTTATCATTCCTTCAGTTTCCTTCTTTAGCTCTCCCCTCTGTAAGCAGCCATTGCCAATTGTCATCGCTGGCTAGTTCTTTAGTCTGTCTCATGTATTGTCCGTGCATTGGTTTGTTGTGCCAGTCCTCTGTTCTTTTCTCTCTTTCTCCTGTCTCTGTATATTCTGGGTCTTCGTCTACTTTTATTAGTCCTTCTTCCCATGCACTCCTTTAGCCACTCGTCTTCACTGGTTTTCAGATATTGCCCCAGTGCTCTGTTTTCAATGTTGACGCAGTCCTCTATACTAGTAGTCCTCTCCCTCCTTCCTTTCGTGTTATGTATAGTCTGTCCGTATTTGCTCTTGGGTGTAGTGCTTTGTGTATTGTCATTTTGTTTTCCTGGTTTTCTGATCTATGCTGCGGAGTTCTGCCTTCGTCCATTCGACTATTCCTGCGCTGTATCTGATTACTGGCACTGCCCATGTGTTTATGGCTTTTATCATATTTCCGGCGTTGAGTTTTGACTTGAGTATCGCCTTGAGTCTCTGCATATATTCTTTCCTGATCGTGTCCTTCATCTCTTGGTGTTTTATATCTCCTCCTTCCATTATTCCCAGGTATTTGTATCCTGTCTCATCTATGTGTTTGATGTTGCTCCCATCTGGTAGCTTTATCCCTTCAGTTCTCGTTACTTTGCCTTTTTGTATGTTGACTAAGGCGCATTTTTCTATTCCAAACTCCATTCTGATGTCCCCAGATACAATCCTTACAGTCTGGATTAGGGTATCTATTTCCTTGATGCTCTTACCATACAGCTTGATGTCGTCCATGAACATCAGATGGTTGATTTTGTTGCCTCTTTTCTTGAGTTGGTACCCGGCATCCATCTTCTGTAGTACTTTTGTCATGGGAATCATGGCTACTACGAAGAGTAGTGGGGACAGTGAGTCGCCCTGGAAGATCCCTCTCCTGATATTAACCTCTGCTAGTCTTATTCCAGAGTTGTAAGTATTGTATTCCAGTTGTGCATTGTATTTTTGAGGAAGCTGATGGTATTTTCCTCTGCCCCATATATTTTCAGGCATTCTATTAGCCATGTATGTGGTATCATGTCGAAGGCTTTCTTATAGTCTATCCATGCCATGCTTAGGTTGGTTTTCCTTCTCCTACTGTTCTTCATTACCATTTTGTCTATCAGGAGCTGGTCTTTTGTGCCCCTACACTTCCTTCTGCAGCCTTTCTGTTGGTAGGGGATGGTGTTTGTCTCCTCTAGGTAGTTTGTATAGCCTTTCACTGATGATATTATGTACCTTTACATAACTGTGGATTTGTTTCTCCATTTGAAGACTCGTGCTACTCATGAGGATTTTTAATAATAATAATAATAATAATAATAATAATAATAATAATAATAAGAATAATAATAATAATGATCACATACATATACACATAGTGTATCGGAAGCTTGAAAGCTTATTGAATCACCTGTCTTATATGTATGTGATTATTATTATTCTTATATTATTATTCATTATTATTATTATATTATCTCATACGTCTTTTTTTTCCGTGAGTTCACCTTCCATTTATATCGATAATTCGCTCATCAAAATTTTAGAAATATTAGATACCTGCCATTTTTTTTCTGAAATCACTATAACCTTTATTTTCCCAGACGTCTTTTGCAGATATGTATGTCCCCCGGTCAAAGCTTGGATGAGCACATAAATCCAATACTGGACGAATGCCCTGCACAGAAACGAATAAAGAGAGATGAGCATTTTCATGGGCGTTTGTTCTTGTCACATATTGTCATTCTACCATTTTACGGTAGATATATTTTAATGATTTCGCCGTTGACGATGTCGCGTTTGATTTATACTCGCAATTTTCTAGCGCTTCATCCATTGTGTGTCTGTATTCAGCTGATGAATAATTTATTATTATTATTATTTTTTTTTTTTTTTTTATATTGGAACTATGACCAGACTTATATTTATACTCTTTATAAATATAAATACAAATATATATATGTGTGTTTATGTGTCTGTGTGTGTGTAGGTGGGTGGGTGTGTGTGTGTATGTGTGCGTATAAATACATGCATTCACACATATAATATATATATATATATATATATATATATATATATATATATATATATTTGTGTGCGCGTCTCTGTGTGTGTGGTGTGTGTACGTTGTGTGTGCTTTTTCGTTATCTAAAAGGGCGAATAATATAATGGCAGGTAACATTGTCATGCAATAGCAAAAGCATGATGCTAAATTCCTTGCTCACCAAAACCACGAAAGTCGTGAACAGCTGCCACTTCTCTTCATTTAAGAAACATCATCTTAAGTTTCCTTATAAAACACCCCCCTCCCCCACCCCCCACCCCCACCCCCACCCAAATCCCACCTCGCCCATCGCCTTCACAGAAACCACAAAAGCTACCTTTCATAACCTGTCATAGACGATTTCTAGAGGAACAATATTCCCTCGAAATGGCAGCAAGAGCATCAGCCTCTTTTGAACTGGATTTGCAATAGTCTCAGAGTGACGAGAGCGGAAGTAGGAAATTGGATTCACTAATCAACTGTTCAGTGTGGAGAGAGAGAGAGAGAGAGAGAGAGAGAGAGAGAGAGAGAGAGAGAGAGAGAGAGAGAGAGATAAGCGATGAATCCAATTACGGCACCTTTTCATCATCTCAAAAACTGTCAGAACATGAGATAAAGGCAGCCAATTTCCGCCATAAATTTCATTGACTTCATAGATAAACCAGACTTTGTAAATATTTTCTTAAAATGGTTTTCAAAAAGGAAAATTAGTAGATAATTATGTCCAGTGTAGAATTAAAGGTACCGTCAGTGAAACTGACATCAAGCAAACACATTTCAACTATTTCGTTAAGTGAAGCATCGTATTTGTAACATGTATGAAAGAAGCTGATGATTTTATATCAGTAAAGCAGACTATGCAAGTGTATACGCCACTCTGGATAAAAATATAATCTAAGGAAAAATGGATTTTTTAATAAACGGTGTAACAACATTTGTACCTTTGATATCTAACCCACAAAGGGAATTGACAGGCAGCAATCAAGACTTGATCAATAAGTCTTCAGACATATAACACACGTCTTCGTTATAGGTATGGTAAAGTAACGACCAGCAGTCCTAATTTTCATATGAGACCTATAACTATTACACCTGATAGAAGTCACAACATATTCTGTCTGAATCCCATGCCTCATTTCTATGACCGTAAGTTGGTACAGTTTCCTCTATCTCATGATTCTTTCCTCTGTAAGTAATTCTCCTCATTATTCAGATATCCTCTTACATACTAATTATCTGTACTGCCCTCAACCTTCATTTCACTGCTTATTTTCTCTGGCTTCTTCCTCCAGTTCCCTTCATTGGCTTCCTCCCACTATGTACTTATATGCTCTTCATCAAAATGCATTAATTATCACTATTCGATATCACACACGTTTATGCATTTCTCTTTTATTCCATTCTCCCCGTCATGAACCAATATAACCTAATAATATTACAATTCAACAATTCACCATGATACAGATCTATATTTATTTGCTTTTCATTTCCCTCTTCTTCAGTCATAATCCAAATAACGTTATCCAGACCTAATTCGCTTTTACAAATATATTGCTTCTGTATCTCGGTCTAATTTTGATTTTGACGCCCACATGGGTCTTATTACAACTGATTATATCTTTCTTTTCTAGGTTTGCCTTCATTCTGTTGCATAATACACCTTGCAACATTTACGTCTTTCTTTTCTATTTTTGCCTACCTTCTGTTGCATTATCCACCTTGCAACATTTTCCATTAACGCAACGCATATTGTGCTCTGTAATATATCAAGTAAGGGCAGTCTTTCATAATTTATAGCTCATGATTTGTCAC
>NC_087205.1:100659722-100674722 GCF_015104395.2 Macrobrachium nipponense | reverse complement strand
GTAGCAAGTTTGGTTCGTTTTAAAATGCTACTGATGGGGAATAAAGTAGAAGTCCTTACACACCAGAAGCCATTATTAGATCTTTTTAATAAGCCTGATTTGTCGCCTAAAAGAGCTCGATGGTTTCTAACTATCAGAGATTTCGATGCAAAGCTCACATATATAGAAGGCAAATTAAATGTAGTAGCAGACGCCCTTAGTAGAAGTTTTTATGACACAGAAGGATTTCAAGTTGCGCTAGTCACTAGCGAGTCTATACAATGGGATATGGGTCCCATAGAGCAAAGGCAGGATGAAGATGAAATTTTGGCAGACGCAAAAGCATTTCTTAGAGGGGAATTAGTCAGGAAACGTTATAAGTTACCTTTTTCGGGTTTAGAGTTAAAAGGTAATCTATTGGTCAGGAAAATTAAATATAAATTGCGAACTAGTGAAAGTAAAGGAGACACGACACAGATCGTAATTCCGAAAGTGCTAATTCCAGTGGTTTTGGATATAGTACATTGCAGGTTCGGTAGTCCACACTTGGGGATAGAAAAACGTATAATGAGGTGCGTGCTAAATATATTTGGTAAAACATGGGGAAATATGTGAAAAATTTTGTGTAAAACTGTACACTATGCAATGCATGCAAACCTGCAAGGATAACTTCATGCGAATTAGGGTCATATCCGATACCAAGTAGACCTTTTCAGAGAATACATATGGATATCCTAGGAAATTTTTGTGAATCTAGATATGTGAATAAGTACTAGTTAGTAATAATAGATGAACTTATGAGGATAGTAGAAATGTTTCCACTTAAGCATAAAACAGCTGAAGTAGCTATAGCATTTTTCAATGGTATCATTTGCAGATATGGCTCACCCGAGGTTTTATTGACCGACAATGGCAGAGAATTTGTAAACAAAACTTTAGAATGTTTAGCGGATGTCATGGGGGCACAGAAAGTAACCATTATTCCATACAGACCTGAAGCTAATGGGTTGTGTGAATGAGCAAACAGGAAAGTGCCCAAAGCTCTCAGGAAGACTGTAAGCGGTAATGATAAAAACTGGGACAGATATATTGATGTTGTTAGACATAATATTAACACTATGGTTAGTGATTTCATTAAAATGTCTCCATTTGAAGCTTTGTTTGGTTGCCCAGCACGAGGCACATTCGATCTGTTAACTATATCTCATCATGGGGAAGATACAATCGAAGCATTAATATCAACAGGGAAGAGAGACACGCTTCTCTCAGCCGTAATCTCGGGGTCACGACTCGAGAAATGGTAGAAAGAAGTAATAGCAGAACATCTGATCCTAAGATCAATGTTGGAGACGAGGTATTTCTGAAAATCAATGTGAGAAATGAACTAAATTACAAATTGGGTCCAAAATTTGAGGATCCTTTTAGAGTCGTTGAGGAAAAGACTGGAAACATATTTGCAGTCTTAGAGGAAAAAACAGGTCGGTCGAAATTAACACATATCAAAACTGAAAAGAGTTGGTTGTCGTAACTAATATAATGTCGCGCAGTTGCATTTTTTTCTGGTTTTCGCAAATTGATGGCGAAATGTGTTTAATGTTTTTTTTCTCTTTAATTTCTTCTACTAATTTTCTTATTAAACGCAAACTGCAGCGTTTTGGTGTGAGAACTAGAGGTGATTATTTCACGTGAAAAATCGGGTTGAAAATATGGTAAATTTCTGTTAAGCTTAGAAATATTATGATAAGCCCGTGGTGGTTCCTGTGTGTATGGGTTTAGTGGGGCTGGATTTTTGGCGGCTTTTTGGGTGGTGGATTTTTGGGGCTGAATTTTTGTTGTTGTGGCTATAATCTTTGGCGGTGGATTTTGTTGTGGTTATAATTTTTTTGGCGGTGATCTGTGGTTTTACGAGCCAAAAGGGGGTTATTGTGATTTTATGGGTCCTTGCGAAGAGGTTGTATTTTATTTCACCAGTAGTTATATTTGGTGGTATATAATGGTTGAATTGTGGTTTTCTGTGGTTTATATCCCGACGAGGTGGTTATGTGGTTTTATATACTTGTGGCAGTATCATGAATGAGTTGTTTTCAAGGACAATTTTTGGGTACCTTTGTGGATGTCATAGGGATAATTTTGTGGAATGTGGTTATATAGTATCAGTATAGAATTTTTGGGCTATTTAATGAATAACGATTTCTGAGGTTGCAAGTCTGACTATACTCTGTTTTTTTCCATCTGTCCATCTGCCTTTGGTGTTTCTGTATGGTAACACTGCGTACCGGGCTTTAGATAGTTACATTCAGCTTACATTCAACGATTATAATAATATCCTATTTCGAATATTAACGGTGTAATTCGCATACAATAAATTATTAAAACACTTTTCAGTTGCAAATGTACACCCATATATCCTTTTATTTACCTAAAACTTACACATAGCGTAACTATCTAAAGCCCAGGACGCAGTGTTACCATACAAAAACACCACAGGCGGATGGACAGATGAAAAAAAACAGAGTATAGACAAACCTATAGTGCGATTTGAGCACAAGAGGTATTCACAGGTGGATTAATGCTGATAATGCTGTGATGAGACCGGTTGCTGATTTTTCTTTTCGGAGTTGATTACTCGGAGATTTGCACTGTTTTCAGAGATGTCGATTATGACATTCCATGGGGATGTATGTAAGGGGTCAATTCCGGTCGATGGGATATGTTGCGGCAGCAAATTCCGTAACGAAACATACTGCGTTTATGGGGGGAAAAGCGCTGGATTATATATATATTTTTTCTCCGTGTTCATTTTGTTATGGGGAAAGTTCAATTATTATTACTATTATTATTTTTTTTCTTTTCCTACAAGGGATGTTCGTAATTGGGGTTAAGCTTTACATAGCATTTCTATCATAGACAGGAGGTATAATTTATTGGGGTATATGTGTCAGATAGAAGGGGTATTCGGCATTATATTTCATGGAGGTTAATTATATAAACAGTACAGGGGTTTTGGTGTATAGACATTATGGGGGTTTTTTGATTGTAAATTTGTCAGATATAGGATAACTTGTGAGGATCAGTGGGTAAAGATCATATTTTGTTAAGTGAGAAATTTTTAATAATTGACTTTGAGATTGGGTATATTAGGTAATGACAGATTTGTGTGGTAAAGCAAGACTAGTTATTCTATGATCATGTAGACTTTTCAAATAAGGCCACACGATGACTTTAGAGAATTTCAACTTCACGTGATGGTGACGACGGACACAGCTTGGTTCTACAGTACCAGAGGTCGAATCTATACACGAGCGGCGATGTTATGGATCGCCTTTGCAATGGACGAGATGTCGTCGGTGGATCGTCTCAGGAAATGTTCTGGGACAAATCAGGAGTCTACAATCTTCTACGAGATGGGTGCGAGACGCACTTGCATGGAAGTCACGGGATATTTCCTTGACAACGAGGTGGTGGTTACGATTCCTTCATCGGAAGATGTTGAATCTACAGTTCAGTGACGAGGGGCTGTTGGATACGCTTACAGGTGTCGCAGACGCTGAATAATGGCGCATGCTGAATTGTTTCGAGATGGTTCACGTGCTTAGCTTGGGTCTACAACTATTCGACAAAGATGTTCGTGAAACACTTACATGGACTCACGAGGCGGTTCAAGTTCCGCTTATCTTAGAGACGGATGAATTCTTCTTCAAAGAACGCTACACAATTCCAGTGATTGCGGCAATGGTATCTATAGTGATAGTCGAAATATGTGTTATAGGGGCTACCTTGCAAACATTATGAACCAGTATATACCAGTTGCTGGTGTGGTGTGTGACGGGAGTGCACAAAAGACATAGGTGGCCGAGCCATCTTAAAAGAAAGTGGGGTGGTGAATTGTTAATCTCAGCTTTTTCGGCTTAGAGAAAGGAACGCTTAGTGACAAACGCTTGGCTCCTCGAAGAGTGCTGAAATGAAATAACAGGGATGCAAAGGAAGAGGGGACACTCTTTGATTACTTGTGTCGTGATATAGAACACGCATTGCAGAAGGTTCGAGGACACCCATCGCAAGATGGGTTCATGGCACCATATAGGATGATGGGTTCTCTAAAGACTTAAATGACCAATTAAATGGCATAATTAATCAGACAGTGAGATTCAGGGGAAGTGTTTACTTAAACTAAATTCAGGAGAGGAGAATGACAGTTTACGGTTTTTTTTGGGGGGGGTCAGACTTTATTCTTTTTACTCCATTTTATATTGATTTTGTTCCATTTAATGTTTAGCTAATTTGGGAAATAAAAAGTATATTTTTGTATCTACGAGGATTCATTAGCCCAGTTTGCAGTTTTAGCTCGTGCAGAATGACAAGCAGCAAAGAGAGGTAAGGGAGTTGCCTATTTGTTTAAACGAGTGTCATTTGGTTCTAAAAACTCGTTCACACACACACACACATATATATATAGTATATATATACATATAATATAAATATTATATATAACATATATACATATATATCTATATATTACTATTAATATATATATTATATAGATATTAAGAAAATCACAAAAGTAGGCACGTGGATTTGTTTATTAGCTGATGCCACTTTGAATATTTAAAGTGAGGTAAGGGAGTTGCCTATTTGTTTAATTTGTTTAAACGAGTGTCATTTGGTCCTAAAAACTCGTTCACACACACACACACATATATATAGTATATATATATATATATATATATACATATATATATATACATACATATATATATATATATATATATATATATATATATATATATATATATATATATATATATATATATTAAGAAATCACAAAAGTAGGCACGTGGATTTGTTTATTAGCTGATGCCACTTTGAATATTTAAAGAAGAAAAGACAGAGTACCAAGTACTTTCGTGCATTTAACACATCTTCGGATATATATATAATATATATATATATATATATATATATATATATATATAATATATATATATATATATATATATAATGTTCTTTGTTTCCAGAGAGGTGGACTTCGCTCTGGGTCCCTTTGCGTTCAACTGGGAGCGCTACTATTACGCCTGCGAGTTCACTCAGCCCATCTTCATGGACTACGAGAGCGTCTTCATGAGGCGACCTAGAGTGGAAACAGATCTGTTTGCTTTCCTCAAGCCATTCACGTGGCAGGTACGTTTGGTTTTGGGATTAACACGTCCCTGCGAGTTAAAAGTCTTACGTTGACATCTTGGATTGGCGTGCATCTGCGTGTAACAGTTCTGAAGTTGTATGAAGACAGGTGTTTGGGAGTATGCGGTAAATGTATCCATTGAAACGATCTGATTTTTGTGGGGGACTGGTGTGCATTTAATTTTGTAGATTTGCTGGTATGTCGTTGCATAAAAAGATTTCATCTACAATATATATAATATAGAAATGTTCTGTTACGACATAATGCCATCTAATGAAAGGAACCCATAAAAACGCCAAAATATAGAAAGTGAGTACTATATTTCAAAGAATGAAGAGAGAGAGAGACAGCAGTCTCTGAAATATAGTACTTACTTTCTATATTTTGGCGTTTTTATGGGCTCCTTTTGTTTTATATATATATATATATATATATTACACCTAGGGTTATGATTAATAATATATTGCCAATATGTTCGCTGTGACCTATTGGAATGTGGAGAAGCAACGACCTGAGAAAAGCTGATCAATGGTTTCTGTGTGGTGGCGTGAGATAAAACTGGATAGAAAGACAAGTCAATGTACGACAGTTTATGAACTCTTCTCAAAGTGCCTTTGGGAAACTGGTTGCAGCCAGTAATGTGAGGCATTGTCGAACTGTGCGTTCGTATGTGCGTGTGCGCCTCTTCCTTTTATAATGTATCATATGCAAGTCTATGGTGGATTTTGATAGAGGCGTCTTTGGAAGAAAGGTAGGATGCCGTGGTGCTCACCGAAAGTCTCTTTATAATATGGTGTGTTAAATATTCCGGCTGCTTGGGTGAGTCTTATAATATTTTAGCCAAAGAGTGGCTTGTTATCTATTTGATATTTTATGGGAATATTCAATCTCTGATCTCTGTTGTTAAACTTATGTGTGTACTTACGGGGTGTTCTCGTGTCTTTGAAACAGACGGTTCTGGCAAGGAACTATGTGGGGACCGAGGGAGACATTTGGTGTGACCAATACAGTTTAGACATTTTACTGTTGGGGTTTTTAAGTTAGTCAGTAAGACTTGGATCATTATCTTTTGTTACTTAATAAATGTATTTTTTATAATGCAACTCTCTCATTTTGATTACCTGTTAGAGTGGAGAGAAAGAGGTGAAAGAGAGAGAGAGAGAGAGAGAGAGAGAGAGAGAGAGAGAGAGGTATCGCTGTTAGAGAGAGAGAGAGAGAAAGAAAAGTCGCGAGCCGTTGGTTGCTTAGAGAGAGAGAGATTTGTTTGTTGTTTGCCTGACGCTCAAGTTACACGTTTACCAAATGAATAATGAGGATCATATCCTCATTACACACACACACACACACACACACACACACACAAACACACACACACACACACACACATATATAATAATAATATATATAATATATATATTATATACATATAATATACTATATTTATATATATGTACTATATATATCTACATATATACAATACATGTATATTTTTTGAGTAACTAATTTAGGAAACTCTTAGAAAATTAGATGTTCTAATAAATTAAAACTACTCTGCTATCAGATGGCCTTTCCGAAGGGGGTGGAGATGAGAAGGGATTCCCTGAAACGGAGCTGGGTCTGCTCGTGAAACGGGGCTGGTTATGCCCCTAGACATAATTGCTGTATACATATGTTTGCTAGTATAATGATGTTATCGACATCGCCATCGTCATTGTACGCATCCTAAGCATCATCATCATAGCCTTTCAAGTCATCTTCAAGTTATCGTAGCCTCCAGGAGCCTCACCATCAGTACTTCCAGTAATGGGCCAACAAACAAAAACACAAACAAGGTATACTCTACTCTCTCCACAGGTGTGGGTCTGTTTACTCGGCGCGATCATCTTCACCTGGTTAACCCTGGTCCTGTTCCTCTACCTGAGTCCCTTTGAAGTGGTAAACGGTGCCGACAGCGTCAGCGATGTCAAAGTGACTGCCCAAGGCGAGCCCCAATCGATGTCAGAGCTAGGGGGCGGCAGCGAGCAAGAAAGGCACCACGGAAACAAGTCTCACTTCTTCTTCGTTGTCCGGAGTCTCTCTTATCAGAGTACGCAGTTCGAACGTTTGTTCTTTCATTTCTTTATCTGTCTATTTTGTTTTTTTTTTTTTTGCTTCAGAATGACACTTTTGGCAATAGAAAATAAACGGCTGATAATCAGGAAGTATTTCAGATTGTCTGTGATAAGTATAAGGTTATAAGATGATAAGATCTTCCTGGTTTCAGTTTGTCATGAAAATTCTGCATTACATTTCATAAGTATCTGACTCTTCTTTCAATTATCACTGAGGTTTTGATCAAGGGCACGAACAATCTAAAGTGCTGGAACCTGTATGTTCATTAAAGTCCAGAATTCAAGATGAATTCATTAGACTGAAGTATACGGAAAGGGTAACCCTTCCTTAATCCACATATTTCCCAAAACTTGATTTTCTTTTATCGCAGCCAACACCTGGCTACCCCAGAGCGATACGCGGCGAGTGGTCACAGCCACCTGGCTCGTCTCCTGCCTCATTCTTGGGTCGGTGTTCTCCGGGACTTTGACTGCTATGCTGACAGTTCCCCTCGTAAGGAGTTTTGATTTTCGTTCAGATCACCGACAGCGGTTAGATAGCTGGAATTTCATGAGAGACGAGTAATATATTGGTATTCTAGTAATTTCTGATTTGCCGAGTGAGTAACTCGGTGCAAAAATGAAGGGGAATTTTAACTTACTATCTCAGCCGTTAGAACTGGGAGCCTGTAATCCTTTGTGAAAAGTGTCTTGTTTTTGCAAACATGTCTCGAAAACTAATCAGCTAATTTGGATGAATATGGGCGAACGTATTCATTATGAAACGCCATGTAGATTTGATATGTTACCAGGAAATCATGTCGCCTTAATCACCATTTGAAGCTATACTCGACAGCACAGTAGAAAAAAAATATTAACAACGAATTATATTTTTCTCTTCACAATAGGTTCGTATTCCCATCGACAGCACTGAAGACCTGGTGAGGCAGCGTGAAATTCCATGGGCTATTGAATCTGGATCTTTCCTCTTCCAGGTGCTCTTTGTAAGTATAACTCCTATGACTAAGGATTATCCTTCACTAAATAAAGTAATATGATTCATAGCAATCTTCAATTTCTTCTTTCATATTATACCTTTGAGGCTAGGTAAAGCAGTTTATACTACTTTATACACCTTTACATTTTTTTTATTTTTTAATTTTTTTGTTAACGATTATTCGTAAGACGTACTACGCGAGTCGGTATGTCATCTGAATTACTGAAAAAAACTACTTCAGAGCTCTAAATGTCACTGATTGGCCTTTTGCAAGATGTCCCTCATCAATACTCTATTATGTCTCATCGTCAGTTTCTGAGTTCTTTTTTTTTATTGCTCTTCAAAAGCCTTTTTTTTAAATGGATATTTTCATTAACGTGTTATTTGAGTGACGCATATGATCATGTACATATGAAGGAGCCTTTATGCCCGTACACTTATGTCTCTGTAAATTTATACGCTCGTGTTAGTCTTAGAAAGGATACGGAAACTACAGAGATTTACTAAGATATGAAGCCTTCATATATTTGCAAGCAAGTGCACACACATCCACACACACACACATATGTGTGTGTATGAACTATGTACGTACTTATCGAATGTCTGTTTTAATATCCAGTCCTCATTTTTTACAGCAAGCTACGAGCGGGATATACAAGGCAATATGGGACGGCCACTCTTATCGAATTACCGACTGCTACAGCTATCGGCAAGACATCAAAGCCGGAGTTTATGCCGCAGTTTGTGATAAAATGACAATGAAGAAGGTAAACTATGCTAGATTCACATCAACCGTGCATCTGATGTCAAGGCCAGTCCCTTACGACGCTCCTGATTGGCTGTTGATAAGCTAATCACAGGGCTGGAAACTCTCAGTCTCGAGAGAGTTCACATAAGCAGGATGTATGTTCCACCTCTCATGAGGGATACTTTTGAAAGACTTATCCCTCAGAGGTGGAGCATACACCCTGCTTATGTGAACCCACTCTTGAGAGACTGAGAGTTTCCAGCCCTGTGATTGGATTATGAACAGCCAATCAGGAGTGTCGGAAGGGACTGGCCTAGACATCAGGTGTACGGTTGATGTGAATCTACTATAGCTGTTCAGTCCAATCGAGGTAGATTGCAGTCACAGTTGATTCATTCACGTTCCTCTTGGAATCCAGACACATGCATGCTACGTAAAGCACAACAAGCATTTAACGCAAGAACACAGTTCAAACAGTCATGAGAATAACGAATATTTATTCAACAGTATATACACAACGCATTGCATGAAATCACTTCTCAGGTAAGACTCCTGGTTTCACTTACTAGAACCAGCAACTAAAGAAGATCACGTATTAGAGGCATAAGAGATGAAGAATTTTGACCTAAATCTGCAATTCGAAGTCCTCGAGAGAATGTTATATCTATTTGAACAGGTTTCAGAGTAGCCATATCGATGGGTTACTCCCACCTTTATTCTCATAAATGACATCTTCGTGAAATATTGTTCTAAGTAACTTGATAACATCTGATGACGTCATGGAACGTGAGACTACCTTTTATTAACTTTCCCTTTTAGTAAAAGTTTCACGAAGACAACTTAGACATATAAAACAACAAAGTTTGACCGTATAAGTCCTGCATAACTGAAGGATCCATGAGAACTCGAATTCAGGGACGACTTAGAAGTTTCCCACGAGGTTCCATTCTGACAAAGAATCGGATTAGCAACAGACTTAACTAGAAAACTCCTGGATAGCTCTTAGAAGCGGGGATATTTTAGAGATCAGGGAAAAATAATCACGGATAATATTTTAACAATACCTGGTGGTGAACGGAACGAAATAGCGCCAGATTACAGAACTCAGATGACTACTTCTCACTGATGCTAATGAATGATGACATAGTGTTAAGTGAAGAAGCGGATAGAGGACGGGATGATTCTCAATCACAACTCTATGATGGAGTAGTGTACAAACAGTACTCGCAAAAAGGCGCAGTAGAACACTTTACAGTGGAGTGAAAAGAAATATCTATACGTAGCAAAGATAGGTTTGACACTGAGGTAGATTACACTGAGTTCAAATCCTGTCAGGAAGTGAAGAAAGAAAATGAGATGAAATGACGTCTCTATTCTGAAATATGGTTGCGAAGGTTGATATGAAGCTTTGGTAACATGGAAGAAACAAAAACCTAAAACATTTGATGTTTAGAACTATGATTTTGTGATATATCATTAAATTTTCTAGGCTTAGTTTTTTCAATTGTAATTAGCTTCCAATTTCATTTGCGTTTTGTTAAGATTGTTATTGCTTAGCCTTTAAGCCTTGCCTAAAGTTTCTTGTAAATCGTTCGAGTACAGCTCTACCTTGTCGATGCAATGACACCTGTATTCACAATTTTTCTAAATACTACGTACGAAGAACGAGAAAATATACTTCTATACATATAAAGCTACGAAGGTAAACATGCATACACACACACACACACACACACACACACACACACACATATATATATATATATATATATATATATATATATATATATATAATATATATATATATATATATATATATTATTTCTTTCCTCATAACGCTATTTTTTACTGCCTCGTTTGAAGAATGATCGTATTAAGTGTTACAATGAAAAAGGCTAAAAAAAAAAAAGGGGGGGGGGGGTGCGGGAAGAATACACAGGATCATAAGAATATGAAAATAAGAATTTTAGGGTGAACTAGATGCAGAAGTATATAATGATGATGAAATCATTCCAGTTCAAATAAATAGTGTTGATAACAAATGAATGGTTAAAATCACCAGTACATGAGCATTTGAATAAGAAAAATAATTAGTAACTTACCTTAACAGAGCTCACACGAATGAACCTGAAGGCTAATTTAAGGAAGGATATTTAGCTTTTGCTATGATGAAAAGATATCTTTACCGTGCCTGATTTTATGTTTAGTGGTTAAATCATATATAACAAAACAATACGCTTCTGGGGAAACTCAAAACCATCAAAGAAAGAAAGGAAAGCATTAAGCAATAAAAGAAAAAGACAACCCACGAAAACCCGATATTCTGAAAAAAAACAGCAAACAGCAACGCATAAAGTGGAAGAACCCACACATTTCCTTTGTTTAAGCGGGAAATTTGCTGGCCCCTCATTGCTTGTGATGAAATCATTGCCATCAGGCTCTAGCCTTCTATCTGTAAACATTAATTTATTTAAACATATCTCGTTTTTGCGTACTTGTTAATCGTCATCAAGTGTTAAATTCTACGTAGAATATTTAGAAATAGATTTGAAATAAAGAAATGCCTTTCAAGCGCTAATTTTTCAATATTTCTCCATAAAAAAATAGCCAGTTTTTGTTTTTATTGGCATTAAGAGAGTTTCTTATCCAAGGAACTACTTAAATTATTTACACAGATAGACCTACAAAATCTAAATTCCTTCTTTAATAACGTTTTAAGAAATTATGTATCAGTTCAAATAATAGTTTAAGAGATAGACAACAATCAAAGAAGTAAAATCAACATTTAAGTAAGATTTTAAATTCACGCGAATGGCTACATTGGAGGAAAGTACGAGTTACGAAAAATATTAATCGTTTGTTTTCTTGATTATTGACAAATCCAGGGAATACTTCGTACAGATGCCAAGCAAGAGCAAATATCATGACACCTTCAATGATTGCACACCACTAATAGGTATACCAAGATGCGAAAACAGAAACCCCTTGATTGAATATTTGTAGAAGTCAAATCGTTTTTTTTCCCGAAAGGATAACTGGCTACGACATCATATAGAGGCCCCATTTATGATTATGATAATGATTTCATCAATCAGTTTAGGCAAAAGTCAGTCCCGGCAAGGAGGGGTTTATTTTATTGTTAGTTGCTGTTAATTACTTAATTTCATTTTTATTTCTTGCTAATTTGGTTCGAAAGCTGCGGGATAATTCCCAATATATGCATGTGCGCTTACACATACACACACACACACACACGCATATACATACATACACACACACACACTATATATATATATATATATCATACTATATATATATATATATATATATATATATATATATGTATGTATACATATATATCCTTTGTCAAATCTTTGCATTCTGCTTCGTGAAAGTCTTCGAGTTAATAATAATAATAATAATAATAATAATAATAATAATAATAATAATAATAATAATAATAATAATATCTAGAGTTAGAATTTCAACTCAGTCATTCAATCATTGTCACTCTTAATTTACATATAAGTATAAAAAGAGCACAATATTCGCTGAGAGCCAATATAATGTATTTTCTCTATACTATGTTGATGCTTATATATTTTTTTACTTCCGCGCTTCAAGATTAATCTTGTGAATTTTCAAGGAAAAAATCTAAATTAGGGTAAGAAAAAAAAATACGAAACATCAAGGGAAAATAAAATAGAAAAATCTTAAAGGTGACTTGTATCTATCTAAAAGTGATACGTTTATATCAAAGGATGATGAACGATTTTAATTGTAATAATTTAAGGTAGGCGATCCAGATTTTGCTTTGCATTATCATTTGTAAATTTAGTAATTAAATCATAAATAACAAAACGTGTCTGCTTTAAAACACATAACTTTTAAAAATAAAAACAAAAAATAAATCTGAACAAAAAAAAAAAAAAAACAGGAAACTCTGACACGTTTGAAAAGACAGCAAACAGCCAACGCATAAATGGGAGGAAACCCAGTCTCTTTTCTGTTTAGGCGGGAAATTTGCTGTCTTGCTATTGGTTGTCACGAAATGGTTGCCATATAGCACTTGCCTTCAAACAGTAGACCCTCGTTTATGTAATCAGATGTCGTTTTTGTGTACATATCCAGCGTCATAGAGTTTTAAATTCTATATACAGTATTTTCAAATAAATGTGAAATAAACAAATGCTCTTTAAATTATATTTTGTTCGATATTTTTGTTTATCGTAGAGCAGCCGGTTTCAGTTTTTATGGCATGAACAGATTTTCTCATCCAAGGAGTCTAGAGTGAAAAAGGAACAAAAACAACTTTATTTTTTCATCCAGTTAAAGTAAAAATATCCAATGTCCTTATTTAATAACTTGTTATCAGATTATAAAGCCTTGCAAATAATTGCTGTGAGACATAAACAACGATTAACGATGAAAAACCAACATTTGTATAAGAATTCGAGTTCGCTCAAATGCCTACGATGGAGGTAGGACGGTGACGTCACATAAGTATCGAAAAAGACTCATCTAAGGATTCTAGAGCAAAAATGAACAAAACCAACTTTATTTTTTTTTACCCTATCAAGGTTAAAAAATCTAATTTCCTCATTTATTAACTCTTCATCTGATTAGAAAGCCTTGAAGATAATTACTGTGATAGATTAAAAACGATTAACGATGAAAAACGTACCATTAAGGCTATAAAATATAATGTCCTTATTTACTAACTTTTCATCAGATTATAGGTCCTTTCCACAAATCACTGTGCGAGATCAAACATATTTAATGATATTAAACCAACATTCATATAAAAATTCGAGTTAGCTTAAATGGCTACGATGGAGGTAAGAAGGCGACGTCTGCCATAAGTATAAAAAAAGACCAATCGGTTAATTTCTTAGTTGAGGAATATAAGGAGTAATACTCATGGAGCATATAAGATGGATGCTGGGTACCAACTCAAAAAAGGAGGCAACAGAATTAACCATCTGATGTTCATGGACATCAAGCTGTATGGTAGGAGCATCAAGGAAATAGATACCCTAATCCAGACTGTAAGGATTGTATCTGGGGACATCCGGATGGAGTTTGGAGTGGAAAAATGAGCCTTGGTCAGCATGCAAAAAGGCATAGTGACAAGGACTGAAGGAATAAAACTACCAGACGGAAATATCATCAAATACATAGTTGAGACAGACACAAATACGTGGGAATAATAGAGGGAGAGGATATAAAACGGCAAGCGATGAAGTACACGATCAGGAAAGAATATATGCAAAGACTTAAGATACTTGAGTCGAAATTCAGCGCTGGAAACATGACGAGAGTCATAAACACATGGCAGTACGAGAAATTAGATCCAGCGCAGTAGTAGTGGAAAGGACGAAGGCTGAACTCCGTAGCATAGACCAGAAAACTAGGAAACAAATGGCATTACACAAAGATAGCCTAAAAATGAATGAAACTTTAGATCCCTCAAAATTAAAGAGAAAAGGTAAGTTGGAATTAAATTTTAAATTTCCAACTTCAAGACAAAATAGAAGAGGCAAATCTTATATTAATTCAGCATGAAAAAGGCTTTTCAATCCCCACGAGAGAGTTGAACTTCAAAATAACATTATTGACCAGAGCCTTTTTTCCAGGTGATGTCTGAGGATTACAGCGACACGGGGGAGTGTAATTTCTACATGGCAAGAGAGGACTGGAAGTCCATGCCATTGGCTCTTGCCTTCCAGCACGGGCACTCGCTTTACGGCGAAGCCAACACACAGTAAGTCTACTAAATCTACGTACTTGTCTATTGCAAATGCAGTGAGGTGTCTCATGTCTCCCATTCTATAGAACTCAAAAGAATTATTATTATTTTTTTGCAATACAATCCTTTTATCCGTATCATATTTCATAAAAAGTCGTAGCTCTTGAGTGTGAAACAAGGCCTCCTTTATGGCCGACAATAATTAACAATTATTTCTCATTTTTCCTGTGTCCTTTTGAAACGAATAAGTTGCTCTTT
>NC_087205.1:100632222-100654722 GCF_015104395.2 Macrobrachium nipponense | reverse complement strand
TTATAGATTCCTTTCTTTCATTGTATTTGACTCCTTCTCCATTTTTCTTTTTGTCTTATTTTCCTGAATCTTTCCTAAACTTCTGGCAGTATTCCATTTTTATTTATCTAACTCATTATATTGAACCGACATCAGTTACTTCAGCTTTATTCACTTAATTACAAAACCCACAAGAATTGTTACTTAAACTTACTTACATTTTTCCAAAAACCTTTTGTTGCTTAGTCTACCGTCTACTAATACTCTCTCTCTCTCTCTCTCTCTCTCTCTCTCTCTCTCTCTCTCTCTCTCTCAAATCCTGCACCTTCATTAACCAAAGGTGTTTTGGAGTTAATCAAGTGTTATTGAAGGAACGAAGTCTCATAACAACTGCAAGAAATCTCCACGAAAAACAATGGTTCGAAGGATGCCGTGGAAAGCTAATTTGAAAAAAAAACTTTAATAAGGCGAATAATTTTTCATAGTACCCATTAGATATTTTGGGATTATCTGACGAAGCACTTCACCAGAATTCCCATTATAGAATATTGAAGAAACGGAGGATGCCATCTTCCTAATGCAGCTAATAATGGGAGCAACAGCGAGTTTATTTTTTACCTTATATCATGGGTTAAATTGGTTAATTATTTTCGTTGTTATTGAACTAACGAATCCTTATCCTATAAAACACGGCAAAAATGATAAGATGTGTTCTCGTGTAATTCAAACTACCCTTATGCTGGGAAGCACAAATATAAGGCACTAGGGGGCCAAGGTACAGGGAATATTGAGCAGCCTAGAATACAGCTGGCATCTAAGACGACACAGTTGCCTCAAATACAGAGGGGCTCCACAGAATACTATACTGTGTGTAACCAGTCAAAATAGGGCTAGGTTCATAACAAAAACCGGTCTATTGCGAATGGAATTCACTGATTTACCCTTTAACATATAAAATCTAAATAACGAAATATGTAAGTATATTACAGCCTTATCCATTAGGAACTATGTTGTAGGAGTTACTGGTGTCCACATTTGAAATACAAGTCCCTTACGCAGTTCCAGGAAATTTACTGGTATTGGTTGCAAGGAGGTCAATGTCTACATTTGAAATACTTCTCTAAAATCTTTAAGACGAACTTATCAGCAGCGACTATGATTAAAAAGCACCAACCGGAAGTTGTTGCAATCATTACTTACAGGGACAGTACTATCCTCTTTGAAACATCCTGAAGAAAACAGCGGAATAAGAACTTTGGAATCATTTCATACAATAAAGATTAAAATGATTAACCAAGAGACGAGAAAGTCCCATGAATAACAGGACAAACTACAAATTTATCGGAAAAGAGTAAAACTGGTTTTTTGAAGCATGAAGAGAGGTTGATATTTTCCGTGATTGATCGCTTATTCTGGCTAATATTTACTTCTTGGATTAGTATGTAAACTATCTACAACGAGAAGAGAAGAATAGACAAATCTGATAAAAAAAACTACAAAGAATAAGCGACGAATGACCTGTATTAAAAATGAAATTGAAAGAACTTTCCTTCGAAAAAAAGATTAGGGACTTTTGCTCCCTTTCATCTGTACACGAAGCTTCATAAATCCTAAAGAAAAATTATTTTTAAGGACTACCTTTAGGAAGGGAAAATATAGCGAAGAAATTAATATTAACAGCTGAAAATTGTAAGGAGCCAAACATTGCTGTGATTGAAGAGGAAGATAATAATTTTCTAAGAAAAGAAGTCCAAAACACACACACACACACACACACACACACACACACACACACACACACACACACACACACACACATATATATATATATATATATATATATATATATATATATATATATATATATATATAACACAAACACTTTTACAAATATATACATATATATACGTAAATACACACACACACACACACATATATATATATATAATAATATGTGTGTGTGTGTGTGTGTGTGTATACACACACACACACACACACACACACACACACACAAACATATATATATATATATATATATATATATATAAAAGATATATAATATATGCATAATTGAGCTATGTTATGTATGTAGACCTAGTATAACGACCAATCATTGTGAACAGAATTGGTACAAACTTTTACGCGTTAACTCAAGCTGGTTAACCTATATGAGAACTCGAGAGTGTCTCTCTCTCTCTCTCTCTCTCTCTCTCTCTCTCTCTCTCTCTCTATCTCTCTCTTCTCTCCTCTCCTTCTACTCTCTCTCTCTCCTTCTTCTCTCTCCCCAATTCTGGTTTGGCGGAATATTGGATTACCCATTATCGCCTGAATCATTACTTCTTGACCTTCCATCGAAAACTGTTTAATGGCCCGGGAGATTCCTTCACCTTCTCTGGAAACCAATCAGTAGCAGTCACGAAAGACAAAACAACATACATCAGTGTCTCTGTAAATCGTTAAAATGCGTTGTTTGATGTCAAATATGCAAGCAGAGTCCACATGAGTGGCGATTTTCTTCGCTGAAATCGTTAATTCTATCTTTCTCATCAAAATCTGAAAATACGTATCTCGGATACTTCGTCACTCTGATGCAATACCTTTCGGCCGACGGGGAATCCTCAGCAAGTCTAGTTAAAATTTAGTACGTACACTTTACTAAGCGCTTAAATTTTCTAAACGTGCTGGTACTGAAAAAAAATTATGAATTATCTTACTTTCTTCTCACTCACTTAGTTGATGTACATCTTCAGGAGAACTGAACGGGAAATAAGTTACTTTCAGAAACCGAAAGTTTCCGAGACCTGAAGTCTCATAATTAAACGTAGAATTAAAACAACCAAACGGAACACTGTAGGACAAGAAAAAATGATTTAAAACAGACTGAGAAAATTCCCTAAACCTTAAACGTAAGACACTGAATAACAGGATGCAGTGAACGAATGTTTCGTGGAATAGCACGAAAACAAAAGAAAGTCGACTAAAATAGCAGAAATACGTTGTAGAGAATGAGTCGTAGTGACGGAGATGAAAAGATTAATTAAAAAAATAGAAAATTAAAAGGAGTCTAGAGTAAGGACAAAAGGGAACTGAGTGGACATTAAGCTGACAGAAAGATAAATGGAGTAAGATGAAATTTTCAAACGGAATAAAGAAAAAAAATTGCAGTAACGAGAAAGGCTGAGCGACGATGCTGCCATTACCTGAGAGGAAAGAGATCGTTATTTAGAAAATGAAAAAGGGGTATAATGGAAATGAAATACGCGTAGGAAACTGATAAGACCAATTAAATAAATGGAAACAATGCAAGTGAATTCAGGCGGGGAAGGAACATCAAATAGCATTGTTGAAGATACGAGTATATACCTACCAATCAATACTGGGTTGTCATGGCTATGGGATTGAAAAGAGTGAAACTCTACGGGTATTAAACTCCATTTTCCACTTACTCGATAAACACCACTATTATAAAAAAAATTAGCAATTAATTCTATGTCAACAAATCATGTCACATTCTCGCCGATTCGCCTAAAGCCCTAATAAAATGATAAATGTCACTCATAGAACCCATACATCAACCCATTCTAGCCCTCGTGTGCCCCCATTTGCTCCCATCCGTGATAATTTTGACCATAATCCCTAGAACATATACACGGCTTTCGATGGTCTTTGGTGGAAGAGTTTCATTTAGTGATTTGTTTTATGAGATAAGCTTTGGAGAAAAAAATTGACAGACATGCAGACAGGGATACAAACCAGAAACCAAAAACATAATGTCCCCATTGTGACGACTTCTAATAATCACTTCACGGTGAAATACTGTCTCTTGACTGATCAATTGTTATACTGTTATTTTATAAACTGGTAATGCTAATCATTTTTCGAAAGGCTTGTTTGGATGTTAATGAGCAGAAAGTATATTCTTCACTTAAATATAAACAGAGCTAACATTCTTTACGATGAGGAAGAATTGGCATGGGTCTATAGAAATCATATTATTTTGCCTGTGTACGTTTTCGTAGATAATTAATAGCTATGGTTGTAGTTAACTTCTTCGTTTGCTGATAGATGGCGTGCATATATCTTCCTGCCTTTCCCTCTTAAGCAGGTTTATCCTCTAATGTTCTGCAACTAGAACTTCCAAATGTTCAAGCGAAGATGAAATGCATTTCAATAAATTTTTATCTATTTATTAATCTAGTAATTTATTTTATCATTAATAAGTGAGATATCTGCTTCGGCATTTCTCTTTATCTTCTCTCACTTCTTCTTAATGAGCATCATATTCTTTGGAAGCTTGAATTTCAAGTCAGTAGCCCCCGTGGGTTTGTTCCATATGAATTGGGTTCATCTTCTGAATAATAATAATAATAATAATAATAAAATAATAATAATAATAATAATAATAATAATAATAATAATAATAATAATATAATAATATTTTATAATTAGTATTATTATTATTATTATTATTATTATTTTTTTTTTGCTCTATCACAGTCCTCCAATTCGACTGGGTGGTATTTATAGTGTGGGGTTCCGGGTTGCATCCTGCCTCCTTAGGAGTCCATCACTTTTCCTACTATGTGTGCCGTTTCTAGGATAGAGCAAAAAAAAAAAAAAAAATAATAATAATACTAATTATAAAATAACAATTTTGTCCTCAAAAACTCATTAACAAAAAAGGACAAAATTGTTATTTTATATTATTATTATTATTATTATTATTTTTTTTTGCTCTATCCAGAAACGGCACACATAGTAGGAAAAGTGATGGACTCCTAAGGAGGCAGGATGCAACCCGGAACCTCACACTATAAATACCACCCAGTCGAATTGGAGGACTGTGATAGAGCAAAAAAAAAAAAAAAAAAAAAAAAAAAAAAAAAACAAAAAAAAAAAAAAAAAAAAAAAAAAAAAAAAAAAAAAAAAAAAAATAATAATAATACTAATTATAAAATAACAATTTTGTCCTTTTTTGTTAATGAGTTTTTGAGACTTTAAACATTGCAGATTGTACTATTTTTTTTTTAGCTTGTAAAAGGATATAATTCATATAATAATATCTAAAAAGGTAATTCGTATGATTTTTGTTTCACATCTTCCTGTATAATGCGAATGTTACAGGGTAAAATCTACCATTTTATGGTTTCCTGCTTCCTCGCCTCGTATTTCTCTTGCTCCTACGCCTGTCCTCCTCCATTCTCTCTCTTTACTCCACCACCACCACCACTACCTCCTCACTCCTCCTCCTCCTCCTCCTCCTCCACCACCTTCTCGTCAGTAAGCAACAGGTGTCTCAATCGAAAGGTGGCGGGAAACTCCGCAGGGTTTCAGTCCCACGTGCGTCCTAATTATTCGTTAATTGTTGTGTGGTCTCCTCCAGACTGAACGGGCCGAGGGTTCTGAATTGACTTGGGAATTGAATTTGCTCAAATGACGTTGGTTGTTTTCAAACCCTGGCTTCCAATTCACGTTTCCGAGTTGATGATGAACCTCGCCAGTGATTTTGAATTGTTAATTGGACTTCATTCAATTCAATTAAACAGCGAAGAGTTGAATTTACGTGTGCGAAGTTTTACGTGAAATATTTTGTTTCTGACTAGCACAGCATAAAGTAATTTAGTGTTCTCGATGTCACATATCTCATTAGGTGATCCAGTAAACGAATTTTCCATTCAGTGATTCAAATTTTCAAGTTGTGCTTTAGAATACAAATGGATCTAATCTTAATCAGTGTTTGGAAAAGTCTTCATAATTACACTCCCACAAAAACAACCAACAATCTTGCTGTTCAGTGAAATCTCCACAAGGAAGAAAATGATATTTCGAAAGAAAATTGAGACGAATCTTCTAGCAAATAACCAATAACTTTGAAGTTGAACGGGAATCACGGTACAGCTAAAATCAGTGTGTCAGGTCATAGGACCAAATTTAAGGTTACTTTGAAATTCCAAGAATCACTATTATTATTATTATTATTATTATTATTATTATTATTATTATTATTATTATTATTATTATTATTATTATATTACTCGCAATACACACACTTTCATGAAAATAACAGTGAGGATTATGATCTCGACAAGCAAACCTTCATTGTGCTTATATATATATATATAATATATATATATATATATTATATATATATATATATATATATATAATATAAAAATGGACAATGAGGGTTTGCTTGCACAATTGAACAACCTTCAATTGGTGCATAATATATATATATATAATGCTATATATATTACCATTGATATGTTATATATATATATATATACATATATATATATATATATATATATATATATAATATTATATATATCATCTATATATATAAGCACAATGAAGATTTGCTTGCACAATGAAGCAAACCTTTCATTGTGCCATATATATATATATATTATATATATATATATACACATATATATATACAATTATATATGTATATATATATATATTATATATATACACACCATATATATATATATACATATATGTATAATATATATATATACCCATATAATATATATATATATATATATTATATATATATATATGCACAATGAAGGTTTCCTTGCACAATGAAGCAAAACCTTCATTCTGCATATATATATATATATATATATATATATATATATATATATATATATATATATATGTATATATATATATATTTGATATATATATTATACTATATATATATATATATATATATATATATATATATATATATATATATATATATATCATATAGATATATATATATATATATTTGAGCGCACTCAAGCGACGTAGTATCAAACGAATCTTTATATGAATAAAGAAGTGAGAAAACAACCGCAAGACGGTTTAAGGAAAGGCATATATATAGTTTCACAATAACACTCTGGCCCCTCTTATACTCAAAAAACAACAGGTGCAGTTCTATCAGGAATACTATTTCTTTTAATTGACAAAATAAGGAGTATGTGAATATATATATCTCATGATTAGTGGCGACATGACACTGACACCTCAACAAAGCACAGAAGTCTATGCTTTGCACAGGTGTGGCACAGGTGTAAGTGGTGGTAGATGAAGTTGTTCTTTAGAAAATAAATCCTGCATATCGTTGCTGGGAAAAAGAAGACCACCGCGCTGAGCAATGTAGTTAAAAAAATATTGGGTTCACCACAATCGTGCATTGCAGATCGTTACATAAAATACTGTATATTACTTAGATTTGTTTACGAATCTCTGATACAATAGCTGAGACTGGTTGCTAACACAGGAGAGAGAGAGAGAGAGAGAGAGAGAGAGAGAGAGAGAGAATGATTACGTGAAGGTTACCTGAAGACTGCTTTGTCGATACTCCCCCCCAACCCCCCTGTGTGGACTTATATGATACTTATCGTAGTTACTATAAGCAATGATGATCGATCTGACTTTGCAAATTGACTATCAGCTGCCAAGCCCCGTTAGTGTTGCGCCCTGTATTAGTTCATCAAGTAGGATATCTATCTAGAAACTAGTATATCTTATCTAGACAACTCATTTCATTGGCTAGAGACCGAGAGTGCAATTGATGATGAACGAGAAATCTCGTATCTCAGCTGGGAGTTCATACGGAGCAAGCTGTGGTAGAGAGTGTTTGTCACTAATTCCACGACTTCGATGGAACCGAAGGACAAAGGATCGTCTTTGCAATGAGTGTCTGAATATTAGGAACCACGTCCTATTTGTCTACGCTCGATGTCCCTGAATTTCCCAGCATTCATCTAGCACAGTTATTGCAAAGTGCGACCTCTGACCAACCCAACTGGGCACAGTTTGTTGAGTGCGGGGACCACACTGAGGAGCAATTATTTATAACTGGTCTAGTCAACGTCATTGAGTGCTTGTGCAGAGTAATGCTATCTATTAAAAAAAAAGCTTAGCTGTGTCCACGCCGACTACTTAAGACAGCTTACTTTGCTTATGTCCATAAGGGCAGACCATGTTAAATGAATAGAGGCGCTTCATCAAAATTGCCATCTAGACCCAGATAACTGACCGAAATTTCTTGCTTCGTTTTCTTTGAGCTCTAGGATAGACTGTACTATTTTGTCCCTTTTAAAACTTCACTGTTTCACGTCAGTCTGATAAGGGAACAATTTGTGTACAATGGAGATGGGCTTTACGCCAGCAAAAAGGCAAAGTCTAACTCGATTACATTACTTGCTAGGAAGAGTACGTGTTATGATTTGCTCCTGGTAATAATATCCCAAGCATATTTCTCCATTTTGCAGGTCAACTCGATTTCAAAATGATCGAATAACCTTCTATACGAACAATTCGTCGCCTGTTATCGCATCATCCAAGTGGCTGAAAATGGAGTCGGGTGACACGTAATTTTCTCTTTTATAATACAGATGCTTACGATCCTCCTCCTGTCTGACTGTAAGCTTGCAAACGAAGAGGACTTAGTTCTTCTTGGTTGCAGTGATCCTTATTAAAATGTCTTATAGTATTCCCATGAGGAGTGTGGTGTTTTCCGTGTGTGGCTGTGTATATGTGTGTGTGCGTGTGTGGCTGTGTATATGTGTGTGTGTGCGTGTGTGTGTGTGTGTGCGTGTGTGGCGCTTTTGGCGGTGTGGAGGGATAGGAAAGGGGGGCGGGGGAGAGAAGTTGATTAAGTTAAGGGTCAATGTTGGAAAACTTCGAGGGGTTAAGATGGCTTCTTGTGGGTGGCGAGAGGTTGGGGGTTCTTGCTTGAGTGTCATTTAAATGGTTTTGGAGATATTCCGGATATTGTTGTTGAGAGAGAGAGAGAGAGAGAGAGAGAGAGAAGAGAGAGAGAGAGAAATGCGTCCTTCTCGTCCGAGCTCAGAGATACAGCAGAGAAATAAGTCCGAAAGTACAACAATTAAACGTTTTTATCGAAATAATTAAATATTCATTAAATATTCGCTCTTCTTCAAATGCCGGATGGTGCAGCGACGAAGGAAATGGACGAATTTTTTTTCTTGTAATCTCAACATTCTATCGATCACTTCGCGGACAACGGCTTCCAAGCATTCTGCGCTACACTGGCAAAAAAAAAAAAAAAAAAAAAAAAAAAAAAAAAAAAAAAAAAAAAATCCGTTGGAAATATCAGTCTGGTCGGAGACTTCTTTATGAAGCTAATTTATCCTATCAATTCTTAACAACCGAACAAAACATATTACTTGTTCTACGATACTATGATCAAGTTAATATTACGGTAAAGTGGTATATGTGTCTGTAATGGACTACCGGACTAACGTTAAGGTAACATTAGCGTCCGTGAATATCCAGTAATGATATTGACATCGGCATTATTATTATAATATCTGTATATCTCGTTTATTCGCAGTTTCAAGGAAAAGTCAGCAAAAACATGAATTCAAGTTGACAACCATACTACCAAAGGTAATACAAGTATAGCCAAAATCATACAATAAGTTGTTTGGGCATCTTATGCCTAATTTCAAAGTTGTGGAAGAAGACTACTGATAAATGTTTATATTCTTTATATTCACATGAGATGCTTTCATCACACAAAGACATAATAATCTTATTATCAACCATTACTGAATTGTGTAAAAATCGATTAACTGTGGTTATACATACAAAATAGCTCATTCATTTCTTTAAAATCAATATTGTAGAATTTGATAAGGTAAAAATGAAAAGTGGTATATTGACCACCATAATTTCTTTACAAGTCAGTAGTGCAAAGTCTGAGAAAATGATTTGCAAAACGAAGAAATAAACAAGCTAATATATGTGAAGCGAAATTACTTAAAAATGTTACGACGCAGTATTAGTGCTGTTATGGAACGATATTGCCCACTCGGAAATTTGACATCTGACATCCAGAAATTAGCACTGTTACGCAAGAAAAGTAATCAAATGTTTAAAGGTAATTCTTAATGATATATATTGAAGCTTGAGGTTACCCTTCAGATCACACGTATCACTCTTATGATTATAATAGTAACAAGAACAATTTCAGATGACCATATGTTCATATAAGTTACTAGAATTACAATCCTTAATTCCTGTATCTGAATAGAGAAACAAGTAACTATCTTTCATGTCTGTAGATATCCTCTTTTCAGATTCACCGAATGATCGGTTTTTTGTTGGAAAATCCTGTACTAATATTTCCCAAGTGACCTAATTGGAAAATACTAGATAAATATTAAAGGGTATTGGAGGTTTCATGTCCAGGCTAACAAGCCAAGAAAAAATATAGTATGGTAGGAAGATATCGAGTGGTCCTAAAAATTTTTAAGAATGATTAAGGACAATGGGGGTTTAATGAAAAGAAACGACAATTTGAAATACAAAGATTAAGTGTTTAATATCTATTACAGAAGGGTCACACGGATTTTGTAGTGAAAGTTTTCAGTTGTCCTGCCATAAGCCCACAAGCACACACATAACAAGAGAGAGAGAGAGAGAGAGAGAGAGAGAGAGAGAGAGAGAGAGAGAGAGAGAGAGAGAGCCGAGTCTTCTCCCATGGAAGGGTTGTTTTCACCTGAACACATTCCTGTTTCATTTTCCAGGAATTCTGGTAAAGAGCTTAGGTACTCTACATAGATCTATATCACTGTTGAATTCTTATATTAGTATGAACTAAATTACTCGCTCCCGAGTACTACGCAGTTGACCGTATTTTTGATGACTGCAGATGAGTAACAAATTAATTTTGTGACATCTGTGATCACAAACTGTTGATGAATGAATAAACAAACTAAAATCTTGAAGAATGTTAAAAAAAGTTTACAATTTAATCTAAAAGAAAATGAAAGAGATATTGAAATAAATAAAATTCAACAGGAATTATAAACAAAGTATTCTAATATTGCTATACAGAGCAGCATTACATTTTTTATGAAAGTAGCCCCTCTCACCCTAAATACAGATGAAAATTATGCGAAAATATTAAGCCAAATCAATATATGTGTGAATATACGTATAAGTTTCACGACCTATGAAATCAATAGATCTACAGAAAATTAAATAGATACCTGATGTAAATTGAAATGACTGACGTGTGAGAGTCTAATAGCACACACGTAATAAAGAGGTCAGGGCAATAATAAAGATTAGAAATGGACAAATTTTCACAGGTCCTGAAACCGTTATCACTTACCTCTGTATATTCATACATTTATTTACTTTAGAATATGGTTTAAATTAGCCTTAAATAAATAAATCAATCTCAATGATAAATTTTCCGGATGCTTCTGGAATTAATAATGGACGTCTGAGGAAGAGCAGATTGTCTGAGCAATATGGAATTATATTGTCAGTAAAAAGGAAGTTTTTTTTTTTTTTTTTTTTTTTTTTTTTTTTTTTTTTTTTTTTTTTAGCATGAGTGCTGAACCGGTGTAATATCTATATCCATCTGTTAGTTACACGACATCATAACTGGGTACCAAGGAAATTCTTACAATTTCTCCCGCTGAGAAAATCAAATTTCACTCTGGCTGAGGGTATTAAGGAAATCTAATCAGCGGTTTGGAACTTTTGCAAAAGATGAGGTACTGGAAATGAAGGCGTTGAATACACATATTCCAAAGACCAATAAAAAATAAATCAGTTATAACAAATAGAAGTAATAAATATAAACGGTAATGAATTCTGAAACATCTACAACTTAACGATTTTTTTCACACCTTAATACATTCAGGAATTCCAGTTTTCATAGGCAATTTAGAAATCTGCTACAGTAAAGTATCTTTGAGCATACAATAAATATATATAAAATACTATAATATATATATATATTATATATATATATATACATATATTACATATATATATTATATATATATATATATATATATATATATTTTCTTAGCAACAAAGTTTTTATGTCAGTATATTACTACAATTTTAATTTTGGCAATAATGGTATAGTGTTTTATTGTAAATATAAGTTCACTCACTATTTGAATTTCGTATGTTACAACTTCAAACGGTTAAAGCAAGTTCATCTTTAGGATTTGAATGTTTCATTACAAGGTCATAAATATACACACAACTATGTTTGCATGTAGACAAAACAGCATCTTGTTTTGTCCGTGAAAATTTGATTTTAATGGCAGAACCTCCTTTTCCTTATTGCATAAGAATGGATATGCTGGATATGGAATTATAAGTTTTCATTAATATTTGAACGTGTGGCCAAAGCAAGACATAATTTCAAAAGCGACCAAGAAAATAAAAATTGAAATGAGAGTAAAAAGGTTTTTGTGAAGAAAGCTTAAGCTATGATGTCCATGTGAAAAATATATAAGATGACTAGAATATAATTAGTGAACCGTTGAGAAAACTTCAGACCCAAAAAAAGGGTCCATTTTATTATGTAAAATAAAATGAAACTGACTGAGCTTCGTGGAAGACCAACTCAGTGTCAATTGCAGAGAGACTTTCATAATATATAGGTACGAAAATAACTTCCGCAAAACATTTCATGAAGTCTATAGCTTATGTCGAAAGAAACACAACTAATGAGGTGGTGCATCAGTATGAAGAACTGAAGACTTGAGCCCAGACAATGCTAGGTAAGTTATATCGGAGCTTTTTACCCTTGTCTTTCTGTTGTCATCCTAATTTATGAGGTTATTTTGTCATAATGAACGGAATGGCCGGGTGAATCTTTTCTAAGGTTTCTTGTGCGCTGCTCTGCCATTCATGCTTAGCTTATTTACATTCAGGTGTTATTTGCATGACATGAGTTTATATTCATAAATTTTATATTGAAGGTACATTAACACAGGAAGAGAGACAGACCAACGCATACACAGTCATATATGTTCACACACACATTTTATATACAAATTTACACTTACAATAAAAAGCTATATAATATATATATATATATATATATATATATATATAATATATTTATAATTCATATAAATAATGTTTATATAATGTTAATGTGGTGTGAAGTCGTGTATTTTAAAATGTGTTTATGTATGAATAAGGAACATATATATACATAATATATAATAATAGTGGAATACAGGCAAAGGGAACTACTCCAAGCGACATAATCAGAGGAAGACGGACGAAAACCACACATCACTAGGCTGTCTTTTTTAATTATTTTGCCGACGTTTTTCGTAATTGTTTACAGAAATGAACTTTTAGACTATACTTTTAAACTTTTTTATGTTTTTATCTTTTCTTATGTGCAGCCCAGAAGATGTAATTCTGTAAACAATTACGAAACGTCGGCAAAAATAATAAAAAAGACAGCTTAGTGATGTGTGGTTTTCGTCCGTCTTCCTCTGATCATATATATATATATATATATATATATATATATATATATATATATATATATATATACATACATATATATATCATATATATATATATATATATAATATATATATATATATATATGAAGAAGAGAGAGAGAGAGAGACAGAACTCCTTATTAGTAAGCGTTGATAATGTGTTGCTTACTTACAAAAGGGACTGTTGAATCGGTATTAAAATATACTAAAGGACAGTCATTTCAAGGGTAAATTAGGCTATACAAAACATGAAGAGAACAAATTCATAAATATAAATGAAACAGCCAATGACAAAGATAAAATCATAACAAAACCCAGGTTCATTATGCAATTCGCAATCGCAAAACAGAAATACAATAATAACGCAATAAAATTCGCAGAAGTAGGAAAATAACAACTAAGAGGAAACTTGCCAATCAAAACACAATACTGTGCATGAATATCAAAATACTGCACATAAACGATGGATTTACCATATTCAATAAAAACAAGATCTACCCCAAATTAATCTCCTAGAAATACACCGATGCCCAGGATGAGCTGAAATAAGCAACAGACTTCCTTTCGATTTATGGTGGTGGTTTTGTCAAGGGAACAGTTATATTCTACGAAAAAGGAAAAACGACACCAGCTTTGGTAGTTGGATATCTTCACCATCAAGCACAGTTGCTACTGCAAATGATGTAAGAAGATCCGGGCTCCTTTGAAGGTTGATCTTTGCTAGGACATTTTCATTTACAGAGCAGGAAAGATCCAATGTGGCTTCTTGCCTGCGTAAAATCATCAGGGACTGCTATAGTGCATTTGCCTCTATATGAAAAATCCCAAGGGACTGCTATATTACATTTGCCTCTGTATAAAAAATAGCAAGGGACTGCTATAGTGCATTTACATGCCTATGAAAAATCACAAAGGTCTGCTATACCACATTTATCTGTCCTATGAAATATCGCAAGGGATTACTATAGCACATTTACCTACCTATGAAAAATCCCAAGGGACGGCTTTAGTGCATTTAGTCTGTCTGAAAAATCACAAGGGAATACTATAGTGAACTTATCTGCCTTCAGTAAGTGTTAGTACACACAGTTCCAGGGTAAACGGTCTCTTAGTATCTGTCAGCAAATTTCAGAAGTACAACATGAATTAATTTAGGCAACAAGACGCTAAATCACGTGGTACAAACCAGACTTGAACCGTAAAAAACGACAAACTCACGATAGTCAGATATCAAAATGTAGATGTTATCTTATGCAAAAGCAGGATGCGAAAAAAGCAATAATTAAAGAAACAAGTAACCAACAATTTTTCCATTACATCCCATGTAAATACAGTTTCATGAAGTAGACAACTTGAGAATTCCTTAGGGGGAAAAACTAGTAGTGATAGAAATCACTAAATAAATAAAAATAAAATTGAAATTTATCTTTGCGCCTAACTAGACCCCAACAGCAGACCTTCTACCTGGAGTGACTACTCAACCATTTCTTTTTTTTGTTGCAGTGCTCTTGGCTGCGTTGCATAGCACACACTCTCTCTGTCTGTGTCAGATACATGCCGTAACCTCTAATTTTTACCAATTCAATCCGAAACCCCCATTTTTTTGCTTATACAGACCGTTTGATTTATTCAAGAATCCCGTCAAGTCATTTGGGCGAGATTTGCTCTGGCTTCATCGTGAAAGGGTTTGAAAAAAAAAAAAAATTAACTCTTCATCAACCGATTGAAAGATGAATCGAACCAATATTCTTTTACCTCAGATCTTTTCTTCCTCTCAGGCCTTTTCTTCTTCTTCATTAGGCGATTTCCTCCATAAGGTGTTAGGCATCCGGGTCTCAGCAATCCGGATAAAAAAAAAAAAGGGGGGGGGGCGGGGAGGGGGGGGGGGGAGGGGAAGAGGCGGATGCTGCTCGCTGAGAGCCGTACTAATTAATTCATCAAGAGATTTCTTTTTATTTGTTAATGTCTTTCTGAGGAAACTGAAGAAAAAAAAAAAAACTTTTCTGGATTATTTTCTAAGATAATTTTTCCTCCAGCTTGTGAGGCCGTCCATTTTGATCTTTGTGCCCTTGCAGACAAAATGATAATTAACTTATAGGTTCTTTCCCGTGATACTTTTGATGTTCGAGGTGTCTGTGCTAAAATCTACGGTCAAATAGAGCCTTGCTCCACCAACGAAAATTAAAATATAGACGCCACATTATATTAGAAATGAATATTCTGCACTGTTTCACATGCACATTATTTGTTTTTAAAATTTTCATTCCATTAAAAAAAATCATAAATATCCTTTCCTAAAATTCCTGTATCTTTAACTCAACGTGAAACACCCTTTTAGGACCTTTGTATGCTTTTCCATAGACCTTTCCTACACCCCCCAAAAAAGAACAACAACAAAGTAGTTTGTAGGCTTACTCCCCGAGTAAGCGAAAAGGCACCTGAAATCATAATTGGTAAGTGCTTTCGGCCATGGCAGAGTTCTATCCTGGGTCTTGGATTTACACACAGTGATAGACAGTCGATGTTGACTGCTGGACTTTACATATATATATATATATATATATATATATATATATATATATATAATATATATAATATTTATATATGTATATATATACACACATAAATATATATATAACATATATATGTATATATATATATATATATTATATATATATAATATTAATTTATATACACTTTCACACATACATACATGTATATGTATATGTGTACTAATATTCTATATAAAAACTATAAGATTGTAAGCAACACCTCTCTCCAATGAATGCTGTATACCAGCTTAAGAAATAAAGTTTTTGTCACTCTCTCCTATGAACACTGTTTACCACAATAATGAATACAGTTTTGGTAAGAGAATATAATCTAGGAAAGACAATAAACACTAAGCTGTGTCAGTAACGCCGAACAGAATTCCTCGGAAGTGTCTTAAATCGCGCGAAAAGAAAACTGCTGTAAGAAAAAGGTCATATTCTCAACTTTTTAACAGGAGAGGCAATCTTCAATCGCTAGGGGCTCTCGAGAAGGGGAAAAAAATGTCCTTTGGGCTTTGTCGACCTTTAAAGAGCACTTCAAAAAAGTAATTGCCTTTTGAAAAGATCCGGAACCTTCCCTCGACTACTTTCCCTTGAAGTTCCTTGACTATAAGTATCAATTTATTGCCTATGCCGGCGGGTTCTCTTGGTCTTCTGTTTAGCTGTTAGCGGAACAGTTCAAAGTCAGTAACGGATTTTGCGCAAAACTTGGCGAAAACGGACATTAATAACCAATATGTTGCGACGCCAGTTTTGGTAACCACAAATCAATCAATCAGTCCCCTTCCTGTACACATTTTCATTTCAAGTTCTTTTCGTCAAGTGTTGCGTTATACGGGGTTCTCTCCTTAAACTAATCAAATATTAAACATGTTTTCCCTTCTTCTTTACATTCACACACGTTCATACGCAGAAAACAAACTGTCGTATTGTTTACGTTTCCTATTTTTTTTTTTGCAATACCAATACAGGGTATGTGGCTGCTCACTCATGTTCTTGTCCACTCAGTGATTTTCATATCACACAACAACGGAAATGCTTTTACTTTCATTTTCTGGGACACCACTGATTGAAAACTACACACAGCATTGGGAATGGTTTCACGCTCATTTCCTGGCCTCTGGAAATGAAAAAGAATTTCCTCCCACCAAGTGGTTCACAAACAATCATGAGTCTTTCCTTTTGTCATAAAAGCAACAAGAGTCACGAAGCAACTTGTGCCACAAACAAGAGCGGGATATCTTCATACTTTCATCTTGTATACATTCAGAAACAGATTCTTTTGACCAGTTTTGCCCTAAACTCCGTCGACGACCACCGAGAGGAAATTCGCCTTCCGAACAGTGGCGTGTAATTAATGCTTCCACACTGACGTTCATCATGACCCATCAAGGACGCTGGAGGAGGTAACAATATAAACACCTTATTGATCACTTATCGAGACATGAAGATATTGTTCGGTGCGAGAACCAATTCCGGCTGGGTTTCTCAGAAGCCCTGTCTATAAGCAACCTTGAAGCAGCCGTTAATGCGGCTAATGAAATAAAAGTGTTTAAACTGGCTGGCATGAAGCTAATGCACCTCTTCGGAACAAATCAGGTATTCATTTAGATCGTTGTCTTTGTGGATGGATATATAGGCTATTATGTTATCCACGTTCCTTGTGATGGGCTTTCTCTAATAATAATAATAATAATAATAATAATAATAATAATAATAATAATAATGAATAATAATAATAATAATAATAATAATAATAATAATAATAATAATAATAATAATAATAATAATAATAAAATAAAGTCCTGTTAAATAGAATGGTTGCACAATTTGAGTTAGTTGTGAAGGGCTTTCTCTAATAATAATAATAATAATAATAATAATAATAATAATAATAATAATAATAATAATAATAATAACAACAATAAAGTCCCATTAAATATGATGGCTGCATTGAGTCTTCTCAATTTTCTGTATAATTCCTTTCGCATCTGCGTTATTATTGGGCACTAACTAGCGAGTGTTCTTCTACTGGTAAAGAGAAATACATTAGCAGCGTAGTGAAATACGGGAATAAATACGTGAAGTTTGACAGAAGGTTAAGGGCGAGACTCCGGAAGCTTTCTCCAGCAAAACCTGCTCTGAAACTCTACGGAGATGATATCCGCAATTCACTACCTTTTCATGTATACAGAGAAAAAAAAAAAAGACCGCTGCCATCCCACTGCTGATGTATTTCTCTTTGCCAAGATATGAACATTTGGTCAATTATTGGCCGATATTATCTTAGAAGAGAGAAGAATTATACATACAATTGAGAAGACTCAATATAAAATTAAATTGAATGGAGCAGTCACCCTTTTCAACCGGACTTGCTTAGGAGAGGGTCTGTTCCTAATAATAATAATAATAATAATAATAATAATAATAATAATGAACTAAGGAACCTCCGTAACGAGGCTATAAATAATTGACAAGTTAAAGCCACAGAAGTGTTAAAATATATTATTGTACAATGCTAAAAATTACTATGAGAGACTTTCGGTAGGACTGGAGAGGGATACGGAGCAGTATCCGAAAATGTCTCCTAGTAATTTTTAACGCTACTGTGGCTTTAATTGTAAATAATAATAATAATAATAATAATAATAATAATAATAATAATAATAATAATACATGAGACAGACTAAAAGAACTAGCCAGCCGATGACACATGGCAATGGCTACAGAGGGGAGAGCTAAAGAAGGAAACTGAAGGAATGATAACAGCGGCACAAGATCAGGCCCTAAGAACCAGATATGTTCAAAGAACGATAGATGGAAATAACATCTCTCCCATATGTAGGAAGTGCAATACGAAAAATGAAACCATAAACCACATAGCAAGCGAATGCCCGGCACTTGCACAGAACCAGTACAAAAAGAGGCATGATTCAGTAGCAAAAGCCCTCCACTGGAGCCTGTGCAAGAAACATCAGCTACCTTGCCCCCCCCCCCCCCCAGTAATAAGTGGTACGAGCACCAACCTGAAGGAGTGATAGAAAACGATCAGGCAAAGATCCTCTGGGACTATGGTATCAGGACGGATAGGGTGATACGTGCAAAACAGGACCAGACGTGACGTTGATTGACAAAGTCAAGAAGAAAGTATCACTCATTGATGTCGCAATACCATGGGACACCAGAGTTGAAGAGAAAGAGAGGGAAAAAATGGATAAGTATCAAGATCTGAAATAGAAATAAGAAGGATATGGGATATGCCAGTGGAAATCGTACCCATAATCATAGGAGCACTAGGCACGATCCCAAGATCCTTGAAAAGGAATCTAGAAAAACTAGAGGCTGAAGTAGCTCCGGGGCCTCATGCAGAAGAGTGTGATCCTAGAAACGGCACACATAATAAGAAAAGTGAGTGGGACTCCTAACGGAAGGGTCAGGAATTGCCAAACCCGGAACCCCACACTATAAATACCACCCAGTCGAATTGGAGGACTGTGATAGAGCAAAAAAAAAAAAAAAAAAAAAAAAAAAAAAAAAAAAAAAAAAAAAAATGGATAATAATAATAATAATAATAATAATAATAATAATAATAATAATAATAATAATAATAATAATACCTGTGGAGGTAGCATTAGCAATAAAAAAAAGGCACGTTATTTACATCGAAAGCCATCACTAGCACCAGTACGTTAGCAGCATGATATTCGCAGGAGATGATGATATCTGTAAAGCTGAAGAAGATGAAATGAAAAAAAAAAAGAAAAAAAATAAAGACTCGAAGGCCGAGGTCGCAGAAAAAAAAGCTAAAAGGACGCCGTGATTAACCTTCCTTCCTTCTTAGAAGCTCAAAATAAAACAAGGGTAATCACATCGGCTGGCAATCGGGTTCGCCTTCGCCAAGAGACCGAGTTTATCCTTATTCCTTTCCCCTTCGTGTCTCTGTATTCTCTCCCAGAGGCGGCTTTATTCCTCATATCTATATCTATTGTTTCTTCCTTCTGTTGTCGCCGAGATCTGGCGAAAGACATCCGCCTGACACCGCGGCAAATTTACATTGGAACGCTTGAATATACTGGAAGCTTGAATTTCACGAACACCTGCCGTGCACAAAATGAATCTCAGAAGAAAAGAGGAGCTAAGTTCATTGAATTCATTACGAGGTCCACAGATGGAAGTCTTCGTGAGACGAAATTCCCGGGAAAGACCATTTGAACAAGGATCAGAATACGCAGAGTCGTTGTGGTTTCTAGTAATATTCTATCGCCTTATCGTTTTGCAGGAAAGCTGAACAGGAATTTTGACATTTCATAATTCTACCGCATCTTTTAAGTAATTAGTTTTCTTAGAAATACTGTATAACAGGTAATTTATGATTGGGTTAAATAATGGAATTCATACAGCTGAACAGAAAGGAAGATTAGTCGACTGACACCCAACGCCACTGAGTTGCAAATATGATGTGATAAACTGAAGTGATGTGAACGTATTTACATAAAAAAAGGACGTACCTGTTTTTTATGACACTGCAAAACTCCTATGAGCAAGCATGAAAACATCAGATAAAAAATAAAAAAGTAAAAATAAATTTAGGAAATGAAAAAAGTGAATAAGGGCAGTTTTTTAACCATTCCTTTTTCTGAAGCACCGACAATAATTGAACTGAATAGGTCAGTGGCTCTTCCTTTCTCAAGCTACAATACTTGAGAGTTTCGGCCTTGTCTTTTCTTTCACCGACTCAAAATCCTTCCTGTACTTAAGAAGGTTCCTCAGCCATCTGGTAATAGGACCATTTCTGGTTCCTGTAAGCTAGATCAAGAAAGAGAAAAGCAGGGAAACAAGATGCGATTCTTATTCTTAATTGTTTGTATTGACCGAATAAAATAATAATATAGCATAATAAAAAAGGATTTCAATATTTCCCATTACCTTTGATGGACAATGATTCCTTTCAAAAAGAAGTAAAAGGAGAGATAGGAGTATGTATGGATTAAAGCTATATAATTTTGGTATTTCGTAAAGAGCGTGAAAGTTCTTTTGGTAATATGTTAGGAGGCAAATTAGATCAGTGTCTTCAACAGCGAAGATTGCCGGAGTCATAATATGTTAACAGCATTTTGAAAGTAAACAGGAAGTCTGTGAACTTTCCAGTGTAGACCTGGCGATAGCAAATCTAATGGTTAGTGTTGTATTTGTAATTGGTAATTCTTTCGCAAAAAAGAGTACTGAGGGGGTTTGGACTGTGGGGTAGAAGGCAGAAATATTGTAGTTTTCTGAATATATGAAAATACGATTCCTAATGAGGTTACACACACACACACACATATATATATATACATATATATATATATATATATATATATTATATAATATATATATATATGTATATATATATATATATATATATATATATATATATATATATATATATATATATATATGCGTGTGTGTGTGTGTGTGTGTAGACTCTTTTGGTCACTTTTTGCCGTATAAGTATGTAGTATTTATTAGCCACGAGGCCCTCTTAACTCCTCGATTTCTTCACATTCTGGAAATACTTGTCCATACGAACCCTAAAACCAAGTGAAGATATATGACGTTATAATGGTATTCGCCCGAGATTTAAGCTTATGTCGGAGTGTATCGGCACGAAGTTACGATAATCATATATATATATTATATATATATATATATATATATATATATATATATATATATATATATATATATTCAATGTAGCACGAAAGTTCACGTGCTTGAGAATATCATAAAATCCACGTAAGAAGGAGAGTGGAAACAGGGACTTGGAACAAGTACTTTCGTAGGTTTATTCTACATTTTCCAGTTCACACTTGAAATCATATATATATATATATATATATATATATATATATATATAATATGATATATATATACTATATATATATGTATATACATAAATACGTATTATGCATACATATATAATACTTATATATATAATTATGTATATACTCGTAAAAGTATACACATATATATATCTGTATCATACATACATACTATACATACACAGAGACACACACTTACACACACACACAACACACACACATATATATATATATATATATATATATATATATATATATATATATATATATATATATATATATATTGCACACAGAGCTCATTAATCTACGGGGACAATGAAATGAATGCCATACTTCTCAGGTCTTTTGTTCTTTCACCTCTGGAATGTTCTCCTCCTACAATAATGTCGCCGCTGCTCTGGTGCCTTCATCTTCTATACAAAAATGGTTCGAGCTTATTGGTTCCCATTTTTTTGCCAGTAATAATAATTAGGATTTAAACAGCCGTGCTGAGATTCCCCTGCTACTCCGTCAATTCCTTTAAGCATAATTTCAGTTGGAAACTTCGATATTGTTTTCAAATTATTCTTTAATGACGTTGCCTTTTATCATATGTACATGTATATATATATATATTATATATATATATATATATATATATATATATATATATATCTCAGTATATATATATATAATATATATATATATATATATATATAATATATATATATATATATATATATATATATATATATATATATATATCTCAGTGTGAGGGTTGATCAAGGAAACCAATTAACTCCAACATATTTCCTTAT
>NC_087205.1:100579722-100627222 GCF_015104395.2 Macrobrachium nipponense | reverse complement strand
ACAAGACACCTTGGGCCTTATCAGGCAGTGACCATGCTTGATTTCATGCTAAATAATATCAAACTGAGCAACGAATCTTCAAATTGACCAGAAAAGAAATTGAAAAATAAGAATTACAGAAAGCCGAAAGCACTGGGTAGCAGGAAGGAAAATCTACCGACAACTATATTTGAAAATGGAACAGATTTGGTTGAATAGCATATGGAATTTAGGCCAGGGGCCAAATGCTGGGTCTTATAAAACTGAAATTGAAAAGTAAAAAAGTTTGGAAGGTGTAACAGGAGGAAAACTTCGCAGTTGCACAATTGTTAGGAGAGGGTAGACAGTAAGATGGAGGAAAGAGAATATGAACGGAGGTACAGCAAAAGGAATGAAAGGGGTCGTAGCTAGGGGGCAAAGGGACGCTGCAAAGAACCTTAAGTAATGCCTACATTACACCGAATGAGGTGCACTGACAGCATTACCCCCCTACGTGAGGTACCCATTTGGTAATCAAGCTCACATTACTGACGCCAGACTATTTAGCCACAAACAAAAAAATTTCTCCAAGAAAAAAATTTCCCCTTCTCTGCATATTATTATTCTTCTTTCCTTTCAGATTCACCTCTGCTGAGAGACTTCAGCCCAGGACTTCAAGCATGTTTCGCCAAGCGGTTGAATTCTTCAGCCATCCTTGCCCGAAGGGGGGTCGATGTTTCTGCACTCTGCCCCGTCGTGTGGGATTCGATCGTGTGTTGGCCTTACTCGAGACCGAATACAACTGCTACTATGCCTTGTATGAGGGAACTGAATGGAATCTCCTATGACACCAGAAGTAAGAAGTCTGTGGTATATAGTAATAAATATTCGGTGCAAAGTGGTTTATGGAGTTAATTAGGCTAGTCTGTTGCAAAATCTTTGATTGGTTATTTCAGTCTTCATTATTTGTCTGGTATTAGGGTATTAGAGATCAGACAATTAGTTATTTATATTATAGTCAAATATAGCGATGCTATTATACACACACACACACACACACACACATATATATATATATATATATATATATATATATATATATATTATATATATATATATATATATATACATATATATATATATATAATATATCAATTATGAAAGGACCATTAAAACACTGTTGTAAAGCTAAAGGCTAGTTTTCGGTGGACCAACTTCCACCCTTTTCAAGTAGTGATTCACTACTTGGAAAGGGTGGAAGTTGGTCCACCGAAATATAGTCCTTAACTTTCAAAAACCAAAGCGACTTAATGGGTCTTTTATACTTGAGACGTACCCTGTTTTAACAGAAGAATGTTACACACACACACACCCACACACACACACACACAAACACAATTTAATTATATATAAATATATATATATATATGTAACATTCTTCTGGTTAAAACAGGGAATACTTCTAAAGTATAAAGACATTAAGTCGCTTTGGTTTATTGAAATTAAGGACTAAATATTTCGGTGGATCCACAATTTCCACCCTTTCCAAGGATGGAGTTATATATATATATATAGTTATATATATATATAAAGGAAAGAAATTCAGTTACTTGGAGTTAATAAACCGGTAGATGGAAAGATGAAAGATTTAAGTGACAGAATAAAGTTAACCACTGAATCCAAAACAACCGCAACCATTTGTACAAAAGACCACAGATCGTCGAGGGGGTTCCAATTTTATGTTAGAAAAATATGATTTCAAAAGATTTTCTCCTTCGATGAAAAAAATGAAGGAACATTTTGAATACCTTTAAAAAGGTGTCCCAAAAATCAATGCAGTATCATTCGTCTTTCCTTTCCAGATAACATCAGTCGCTTTTGTCAAGCCAACGGGACTTGGGAGTCCAAAAGCAACTACAGTCTGTGTTCCCCCATCATCGCTTCCATTGAAGAATTAGGTGAGACGGACGAAGACCCGTTAGAGAAGCCGGCTAGACAAAGTCAAAGGTTCCTCTGCCCGGAAGTTCAAGCTGGACCGGGTCGGAACCGTTTAACGCAGAGGTTCTTAACCTTTTAATGACCACGCCCCCTCTAAGAGTTGGTTCTTTCTTTTAGGTCCCCCACCCCCTTGCATCTATAAGTAAAATTCCCTCCCAGATTTAAAAGAAAATAAAAAAAATGAGAAAGAGAATGGGTTTCGAGGGTAAGCCCAACAAGTCCAACTAAAGTAGTAGACTTTAGGAAAGTAACGTCATCAGGCGATACTTTTGCATTTTTTCATAAGCTTCTGAATATTAGTGACTCACTCTTGTTAAGAGAATAACGAATATAATTAGAGAATTTGTTCTCTCATTTTTCCCTAGGGCTCTCGTCTCCCCTGGAAATTGCTGTGGGGGGGCGGCAACCCCCAGGTTAAGAACCACTGGTTTGACGCGACTAAGAATCAGTCCTTGTCTACAGAACTGTTATGATTTCCCAACAGAATCTCCTCTCTGGAAATGGAGCAGTATTGATTGATAAATGTCAATGTTGTTGGGATGTATGAGTGTCGTTGAAGTTCATTGATTGAGTGATTGATTTATAGGTTTTAGGCATAATGCCAACCACTATGAATCAATTGTTAGGAAAGGGAGGAAAGTCAGATGGAAGAAAGATAATATGAAAGGTGGTACAGTAAAAAGGATGAAAGTAGTTGCAGCTAGGGGCCGAAGGGACGCTGCGAAGAACCTTAAGTAATGCCTACACTCCACTGCATGAGGTCCGGTATTGATTATGGATGTATCCTTTGGCTTTTTAGTAAATAAGTAATATACATTTTAAGCCGCTTCGTGATACTGTTTAAAAACTCCCTATATCCTGTTCCTAGCTTATTGGTTGTTCACTAAATAGATGTTTCCCGGTATATATATATAGAGGATTTGAACACATCTCAAATACACAGAACGCAATCAGCTGTTGGTGAACTGGTGACGTCACTGAAAATAATATCTAATTTGCTTGGATTAAAATACGGTAAATTTACACCATTCTTAGGGACGTTTTAGCTTCGTTACGATAACAACCAACCTTCAACATCAATAGTCTGCTAAAGAATATTGTGACTTGTGTATAACCAGGAGGAAGTTTTAAATATTTCCTTCCATCGCTTTCATCAGATATTAGCTAAGACGGACGAAGTTCTGTAATAGGTTCTCGGGAAGGAGAAGATAGGTCATTAAAAAGTTTCATTGGGTGTGTCGCGCGAACGGTTGTTAAGTCCTGTTTCGCAGATGAGCAGATCGTCACTGATTCTAATGTATCATATATGTAATAATTTCTCTCGATTAATACTTTCGATGAAGGCCACAGAGAAGCTTCTTTTTTTTTACTTTTCATCTTTTTTTTTCGATCCTCGATAGATTTAAACATGAATTTCTTTCACTTCTACCTAAGGTTCGTATTTTGTAATCGTTTGTTTGCATTTCGACTCTCATCCTCTTGATGTTTGTTCATAAAAGTGTTCATCTAAAATTTTCGATTCAACAGCAGTTTATATTACTGGAGTAGAATTTTTCAGTGATGAAATAAAATATTTAAGGTACCAGGCTGAGAAATATTTCGAATTGTATAGTATATTGCAAATCTGTTTCCAATTTTACATGTAAAATATGCTTTAGGAATTTGAAATATAATTTTTTTGTCAAGCGCCCGTTGCCTAATACTGTCTAAAAGACAGCGTTTTATCAAAACTAATTAATATTTAAACTTCTCAATCTATAAATAACTTTTCTTTGTCAAAAGCCGTTGCCTAATACTGACTTAAGGACAGCGTTTTATTAAACTTAATTGATATTTAAATTTCTCAATCTATAAACATCTCTCATAAAAGCAAGATAATTAACAACCTGTGCTTTTCTGACCTTCCATGAAAAGCAAAGAGGCAAATGTTGAAATAAACAATATCTATCATATTTCACCTCAGCCTCTATCATCCACGGTCTTAACAACATCAAACTTTAAGGGTAAATGTAAGTGTCGATGTGAACAGCTAAAGAGGCAAATGTTGAAATAAATAATATCTATCATAGTTCATCTCAGCCTCTTTCATCCATGGTCTTAACAATATATCTCAAGCTTTAACGGTAAAAACAGTGTCTCATGCTTTTCAATTTCCAGTTGGAGGCTCGTCCGAAAACATAACGCCTGACGTAACCACGGCCGAAAATGTGGCAACACTCTACCTCCTGGGTTACGCAGCATCTGTGATCGCTCTCAGCATAGGGCTGTATATTTTTACGAGATTGAAGTAAGTCAGCTCGAAATTTGGTCCACCTAATATTATTTCCATTTCTATCTCTCTCCCTTACACACACACATACACACACACATATGCATATGTATATATATGAGTGTGTGTGTGTGTATATATGGTTTCTGTAACCTGATAATTTAATACTTTGGCAAAGTGACCATAGTGTGTACTCAGTAGTATCTTTGATATTTTTCTCAAAAAGGTCTACAAACGAAACAGAGAAATTTGAAAAAGCCACTATGTTTTGACCAATCCATAATGATGCACACACGCACACATATATACCTATGTAATCTATGTAGCGCCTATATATATATATATATATATATATATATATATTATATATATATATATATATATATATATATATAATGTGTGTGTGTGTGTGTATATATATAACCCCTTGTGCTGTTGTTGTTTATAAATTAGTCAGAAGCTACATTAGTCCTTCTTAAAATTGAAATAAATTTCTGCTCTTTCTCTTTCACAACACTTGGCTAGGCGAGCGGAGGCATCCACTCAGTGACAAGAACAGTATTACTTAGACTAATTACTTTTCCATTGAGGACACTTATGTAAGTGACAGCTCTCGGATGATTTAATTTTCTGTTCTCTTCCAGGCGCGAGTTAAAATAGTTTAGGAGCCACTGGGTTGAAAATGGGAGCTGGGAATTAATGAGTACTTACTGCCCACCAACGGAAAAAAACTTTCATGTCTAATTCCGAAAAGATCATTTAAATATTCTTGATGATGATATCAATGATAGCACAACAGCATATCTCGTCATCATTAATAATAATAATAATAATAATAATAATAATAATAATAATAATAATAATAATAATAATAATAATAATAATAATAATAATAATAATAATAAATGACCTCTGACTTGACTTTCTTAATTAAATCTTTTATTTTATTTAATTATTCTTTTGCTTCATATTTCAAGTACGACTCAAGCCACTTTCTCCTTTCGTTTATTATTATTATTATTATTATTATTATTATTATTATTATTATTATTATTATTATTAGTTATTATTATTATTATTAATGATAACAGAAAGGACGACGTGATTTGAATCGTGGCTGAAATATGGGAAAAAGATTTTGTACAATAAGAGATCAAATAGAGAAATTAAGGTCGGGGAGGTCATCATAAATCACAAGACTATCAGGGTAACCCGAAATATTTTTATGTCACAAGTCAAAAGTTAACAAACTAACTAAAGAGCTGAGAGTCTTTGAAATGACAGAAGGGGAAACTGAAGCGAGAGTTTTAGGAAGAAATGCTGTAATCTACAGCAGAAATCCTACAAGAAAACTTTAATGAATGAAATGATCTCAGGACGAAAGAGGTGTCTGAAGAGAAAGTAATCTTGTAACGATCGTTAGCGGCAAATGGCACTGGAATAACAGAACTGAGTCATGCAAGAGCCGAATGTTTATTAATGGTAACCTGATGCACTTTCCTGAAATATGCCTTTGTGACCTGAGTCAGGTTTAAGTAAACAAAATTAGCGACCTCACCCTGAACAAGCGCAATGTCGTCAGTCAAATCAAAGGATTACGGACCTCTGGAAGAAATATTTATATAATGAAATATTATTTCCTTCAAATTGTACCTAATAAATACGGAATTTCTAAGTTAATTATTCATGCATACCTTAAAGAGCTAATTTTTAAATAATTAAAAAACTTTTGAAGGGTTTAATGTAGATAATTTTCTCTTTCTCGCTCTCTTTTAGATTTTTAATAACGGCTTCTCTTGATTCGTTTTCAGGGACTTGCGTTGTGTCAGAAACACCATTCACACCCATCTGATGCTAACATATATGCTGGTTGATGTCTGCTGGCTTCTCGGTTCGTTCTTCCAGGTATTGGTCTTGATCGCGCCAAGTCTAGTTCGCGCCAATATCACTATTTATTATATCAGATTCGATTTCCTAGCAGCATACTTATCATAGACTGCACACGAGTTCTCAAATCGGATGATTAGCTTAGCTTGTTTATTTTATTTACATCTGAAATCAGTTTTTGTTGTTCATGAATGACAATAGTCTACTGTCTTCTCATTTGAGTGAATTTATGTTTGTGGCCGTATTCATTCCTCACTGCTCCCTCCAATTTATGATATGAAAGGGATAAGTAACAAATTATTCACGTTTACAGATGGTGCTGCCAGAACCCAGAGGAGGAATTCCTTGTGTTTTAATTATCGCTTACCATTTTCTACACGTCGCAAATTTTTCGTGGATGTTCGTTGAAGGTAAGTTCAATCCTAATTTCTGGATTTTGCTAGGCTTCTTCAGTTCTGCATTTTCTAGGAAATTCTGTACGTAATTCTGTCAATTTTTTTCTCGCAGTTCTGTACCATACTACAGCTTTATTTGAATGTGTCTCTGAGGTGAGGGGGAATGTGGTATTATTGCTGTCAAATGAATTGATACTGAAAATCTGATGATGATGACGAGAACTGCTGTGGTTTGGTCAAGTCTGTCAGTTTCTTGTGCTTGCTTGAGATGCCTTGACTTCAGATTTTTTTTGGGCGTAAACTTCCGGTATCGCTCTTTATTTCGGCACCGTTGCTTCATCGCCCCTCTCAAAGGAAACCTTAATCTTGCTCACTTTACAAAGACGTGTGTGTCTGCGCGTGCAAGGCATTATTCTTATTTTTGAAGAAACAAATCCACAGTTATGTAAATGTACATATATTTAAATTTAAAACTCCAAGGAGAGGTTGGATTGAAAAGGGGAACCGAACAGATTCCCGAAAACTATCCTTGGAGTTTTAAATTCAAATATATGTACATTTACACAACTGTGGATTTGTTTCATCCATTTGAAGATTCGAGCTACTATGAATATTTTTTTAATTCTTATTATTATTCAGAAGATAAACCCTATTCATATGGAACAAGCCCACACAGGGGCCTTTGATTTGAAATCAAGCTTCCAAAGAAAATCAAGCTTCCAAAGAATACAGTGTTCAGGAGGCAGAAGTAACAGAAAGCAATGGGAAATCCAAAAGAAAAGAGAAATTATCAAAAAAGATAAAATAAGTTCACAAATAAATAGAGGTGAAAATATAAGTAAGCCATTGAAACTAAAAAATACCAACATAATTCAAACAGAAGGCAATGAGCACTCTTTATATATAACTGACTCTCCCTCTCTGTCTGTCTGTCTGTCTGTCTCTCTCTCTCTCTCTTTCATCAGCACGTGTAATACCTTCTACATTGAGAGATCATATTACAGCGACTCAGACGTCTCAAAGTCTATTCCTGTGTACCATGATATTATATTCTGATGCATCAAGCTTTTGTAGGGCTGCGGAGTCTGACGAGGGAATATAACGATAAGAATTCAGACTTCCCTTTGGAGGCAAATAATATGATGTAAAGTAGGAAACGTGGGAGAGGGGAGGAGGGATCCGGGGTGAGGGGGGGCTGGAAGGGGCGGGTGGGTAAGATGAATAAGGCGAAATAAGGTACTATACTGCCTCTACACTATTTTTTTTTTTTTTTTTTTTTTTGATGTTTTTTTTTTTTTTTTTTTTTTTTTTTTACATTTTTGTTCTGGTCTCGTACATCTGTAGAGATCGATAATAAGGGAAATATAAGACTTTTAATGGGGATTTCTGTAACTAAATATGTGATATCTGAGGAGAGGGGAACCATTCTTAATGGCAAACACTAAACTGGAAATATATGACTTTTAATGGGGATTTCTATTACTAAATAATGTGTCTGAGGAGAGGGGAACCTTCTTCAATGGCAAACTTCGTTTTCCCAAAACGATAAAACCACGTAGTTTTTCATCAGACTTTATCGCCAGATCTTCGTTCCTTATTAGTCATAAATGGATAAAAATCGTTTAGGGGGTTTCTTGCCAGATGCCGCATTTCTTTGATGAAACTTAGAGGCCCTACTTTTCCCCCCTGGTGATTGCAAATAAGGAACTCCTTACTTATGACTCACCGGAATGAAAAGTAAATTATTTCTGACCTTAAGTTCCCCATAGCATCCCCTTGGCAATTTTCCAGAAATGCAGGACTTTGATTTCCAAATTCTGAAATGTCATGGTTCCATGAAATGTGACGTATGTATATTATATATATATATATATATATATATATATATATTATATATATATATATATACATATATGTTATAAAGAAATATATATATACATATATTATATATATATAAAACAATACATTAATAAACAATATATTTATATATATATATGATAATATATATATATTGTTTGTATGTATTAATATCTATATAATTATATAATCTATATATATATTTGGTATATAATATCCTTATATAATATATATATATGTGTATATTTATATATGTATGTATATATGTTTATTTATATATCTGTTATATATATACATATATATATATATATAGTAATATATATATATATATATAATATATTTGTAATTATATATATGTCACATTATGGAACCATGACATTTCAGTTTCGAAATCAAAGTCACAACAAAGAATGATTTTTCTATGAATTCTATAATGGTCATTTATGTATATATATATATATATATATATATATATATATATATATATATATACATAAATGACCATTATAGAATTCATAGAAAGATCATTCTTTGTTGTGACTGGCTAGTCAAATTCATAGCAAATGATTGATAATGTTCTTGGAAATTAAATGCTAAGAACATGTTTGAATGATCAGTTATAAAACTCTAAGACGAAGGACGGAATTAGTCAATCGTGAAAAATACCATACACATCTTCATTGCCTATAGTTTCTCTCAGTTCCTCGTTGGACTAGTGGTTTTCGTGCTCGCCTACCGATTCGGAAGCCCCGAGTTCGATTCCCCGCTCTGCCAACGAGGAATCAGAAGAATTTGTTTCTGGTGATTAGATTTTCATGTCTCGATCTAATGTGGTTCGGATCCTACAATAAGCTGTAGGTCCCGTTGCTAGGTAGCCAGTTCCTAGCCACGTAAAGATATCTAATCCTTCGGGCCTTCCCTAGGAGAGCTGTTTGTCAGCTCAATGGTCTGGTTAAACTACGATATACTTAACTTATAGTCTCTCTCTCTCTCTCTCTCATACTGTTAACCCGGTAATGGACCCGCTGGGACTCCACTTATAAATTTCTTGGGAATTGCTATTCACCTGGTTGAGCTAATTAAGACATTTCTAATCTTTTCTCTCTCATATCTCAGAATATTAGAAGATGGTCTCGTCTCTTACCCATCTGTCAACTTCGTCGTAATTAATAGGGAGCGGATGTATAAACGTTAATTATGCTCAGGAGAGATAATTAAGCTTTTTATTTAATTTGTGTTGAATACAGTTCATCACGGCGTACATTAAAGCAGTGTTGTGGCGTTCAGTAATGGTATAATTTATTGATAGGAAGTTGTTGACTGAAAATAATAGATCTATTTAATGACGTTATTCCTTTAATAACCAACAATTAAAAATTCATATTAGTTTTACCTTTTGACTGGAAATAGCAGATAGACACAATTTATTTCTATATTAATCAACATATAAAAATTCATATCAGTTTTACCTTCTGACTGGAAATAGTAGATAGACAGTTTGAATTATCCTAGCCAAATTTTTACCTTTAATAAGTTGTATCTCTAATTTCAGGTCTATATCTCTACCTCCTTGTCGTCAAGACGTTTTACGTGGAGAAAATCAAAGTTCGATTATACATGCTTGTGGGATGGGGTAAGTCAACTGTCTATGAACCATCTCTCATTAACAACCATTGATCATGCAGCAAGACCTTGCTTTCAACCGTTCGTTTCTGGAAAATACTATCTATATCCACATACGAATCTATAACTATTTGTACCTTATACAAATTCTGATATCTCACTGACCGAATGACAAGTGTAAAATATGTTAGGTTAGACTGGAATTTATTTGGAATTACTGAGGCTTTGCCGTATCTTGAATGTTCAAGTGCAGGATATAGTACTACAGGCTCTTTCAGAGCTATATACAAACAGACACAAACACAAACTCACACATACATATACATATATATAAATAATATATATATATATATATATACATACAATATTTTATTAGGTTAGTTTTATATTGATATATATATATATATAATATATATAATATATATATATATATATATTATATTATATACGTATGATTATGTAAATAAATATTTCTATGTATGTGTACATACAAATCATATATTAGATATATATATATATATATATATATATATATATATATATATATAATATATATATATATATATATATATGATTTTTACTTCCGTTTCAATCACAAGAAGGGGTCATTTAGGCATATGTATTGATAATACTTGATCCTTTGCATTCTTAGAGAGGTGTTTTATCATAAATCCTGAACCAAAACGAGTGACTGACTGCAGATTGCAATTTTCATGAGCTTTTATCATAACAACCGATGAATTCCTGTTCGGGAAATAGGCCAAATAACTAAAGTGCATTTTAGACGTATACCTCTCTCTCTTTTGGTCTGAGGCTGAGCATCATACATGACCAGAGTATTTCCTGTCCTGTGATATCTGTTTTTGTTGTTGGCTGTTATTGTAGGTTCATGCTCCGCCATTAGCCAAATTATATCCATGCGCAAATGGCTCTATGCAATTGGAGGATGTCTGCGTATTTGTTACCCTATGGTGGAGACTGAGGTCTTTGAAACTGAGTGTCGGTGAAAATGGTCCCCACTGTGGATCATGTATGTCCTTATTATAATAAGTTATTATAATTAAGGCCCTTGGTTTGATTATCTCTATAAAAGTTTAGAAGATGACACCTTGGTGTCTATGGTACTATAGACATCTTTGAAGAGAATGGGTTTGTCAAGCAAACGAGTTGGTAATATTCGATAGTTTAGAAGGATCTTTTGAAAACCAGGAAATATAGCATTACTCGATAACATGCTTTTTTTTTTTTATTTGAACAGAAGGGGCCATTTAAAATAAAAATGGCTTAGCACCCTCAACAGGCTTTCGCATTATTGATCAATACTTGATCAAATGAAACTAAGAGTTCAATCTTTCATATCAAGTGGCTTTTGTAAAAGGGATGTTGGACCTACACCGTCCTTAATTAATTTCAGATATTTAGAATTTTCCTCACTTGTGAATTGACCACCTAATTCTTTTGACATTTCTACTGATGGTGATAGGGACGGATGATAATCCGCTAATTATCTCTTTATCAATTCTGCAGGGTCACCACTCCCCGTGATTGTGTCGTGGGTCATACTGAGGTGCGTCTTCATGCCATCAAAAAAGGTAAGTTTGTTTGTATGGTGTTTTTACGTTGCATGGAACCAGTGGTTATTCATTAACGGGACCAACGGCTTGGCGTGACTTCCGAACCACGTCGAGAGTGAACTTCTATCACCAGAAATACACATCTTCTACACCCCCAATGGAATGATCGAGAATCGAAACTCGCGGTCACCGAGGTGGCAGAAAAAGGTAAGAAGATTATATTAACCATCAACATACGTTTGGTGCTTTGTAAGCGGGCTGTAACGCTTGAAAATTGATGCTGATATCATTCAAGTATATTTAATGCTCATAGATTTTTTCGATTTATATAGAATTTTGGCATTATGCCAAGCACTGGGGCAAGCAACTAAGGCCATTCAGCGCTGAAACGGAAATTGACAGTAAAAGGTTTGAAAGGCATAACAGAAGGAAAACCTCAAAGCAGTTGCACAATGAAACAATTGTTAGGAGAGGATGGATAGCAAGATGGAAGAAAGATAATGTGAACGGAGGTACAGCAAAAGGAATGGAAGTAGTTGCAGCTAGGGGCCGAAGGGATGCTGCAAAGAACCTTAAGTGGTGCCTACATGGCACCGTATGAGGTGCACTGACGGCACTACCCCCCTGATAAAGATATTAACTTCGCTTTCCAAGGAGACGTTAATGATGCGTGGGTAAGGCGACTGTTCAGCCAGGGTTAATATTACGAAACCAGAGTAGGTATTATCATGGTCTTGTAAACAGTTATAAGACCATGATAATACCTACTCTGGTTTCGTAATACTATGCCGTCACTACTATGTTGTCACTAAAGTGGAATTCTTATTTCTTCGTAATTGGAAATATTGTTATTTAGGATTTTAATCTTAAGTAAATATAAGCATTCAGCAAAGGCATAAAGGTACCACGGAGGGGAAAATTACAATAAACAGAGTTCAGTGCCCCTGGCGCCTTATACCAAGGGCTCTGCTGACGCAAACCATGAAGAAGAAGAAGAAGAAGAAAAAGAAGAAGAAGAGGTTGGGATTAATTTAGCGAAAGTTATTAGATGGGAGTTGCCGAGAGAAAATCACAGCGGATTACAAATGCCATATCTATGTCATGCTCATGCGTGCGAAATTAATGTTATTGAATATTCAGCTAATTTCCATACCTTTCTCTATCTGTCGCTCTATACAGAAAATAGATTTTTCCAGTTCATTACGAGCCTTTTTTTTCTAATTTGGTCAGTTTTTATAATAACCTTCGTAATGCTAATGACACGCGTCCCAAGGTTGATTATTACAAATTACGACCTACTAACAAAAGATATTTTTCGGAATAATATAATTTTAAGCCAGTTCACATACATCAGCCTCGAAAAAAAATCCGCAGTCAGGAATAATCGGAGTTTCTCAAACCACTCTGTGACAAAACTGGACGAAATTGCACGATTGACCTGCTGTGACTCGTGATGTCATGGGAGAGTTTAAGGGGTAAGAGCATTTCGTCAGCTATTCTGCTCTTAATGACATGAAAGACTTTTTATCAAGTCAGTAAATGATCCAGAATGAGTCTCTGCACATTCTGGAAGTCTCTCTCTCTCTCTCTCTCTCAAAAAAATAAATAAATAAAATAGAAAAAATAAATGGCAAATTTAAAGTATTCAATAGACTTCCGCATTCACGACTTTTTGACCTGACTTGTATATAGTAAAATATATGCATTTTTAAATTCTGCTAACAGTTTCTTTGAAATATAATTTTATTCTTTCGCTTACAATGTTATCTGTTGCTGCAAACGCAAAGATGGTCGATGGTAGGGTGTTACTTCGCATGAAATCCATATTTACCTAACGTTAACTGATCCTTCCATTATGACTCTATATATTTCCTGGCCACTCCAGGTCAACTGAAAGGTCAATATTGTTAAACCTTTCTGTAAGAATCCTATAAGAACCTTGTCTTCAGAATGATTAAAATTGGATCACTGCCGATTTCAGGAGGCGCTGTGCCGACTTGGTCGGCTGGTATAGTGGTTAGAGTCGTGGCATACCATTCAGATGTCACGGGTTCGCATCTCCCCCGGGTAAAAAAATCACAGGTTCTGTATTAGGACCAGTTACTGCTGCAGTGTGGGATCTGCGGTGGGAAGTTGAAACCAACATTCTCTGAAAGCTTGAATTCTAAGTCAATGGCCCCTTTGTGCTTGTTCCCTGCGAATAGGTTTCACGAACTGAAATAATAATAATATTAATGGTTGTTGTAAAGGGTCCACAATAATACAAAGTGTTAAGAGTCCGTGAATAATTTTTAAGACTTTACAAAAAGCTTTCGAACCCTTCCCTGGGTTCATCTTCAGTCCCAGGGAAGGGTTCGAAACCCAGGGAAGGGTTCGAAAGCTTTTTGTAAAGTCTTAAAAATTATTCACGGACTCTTAACACTTTGTATTATTGTGGACCCTTTAGAACATTATATATATTCTCGCGATAGAGAGTTTTTCCCTACTAAATTAATGGTTGTTTCAGAGAAAGGATCATCCATCATCCTTGATCGAGGAGGCCAATTCAAGCTGTCCTTGGCTGGAAGACTCCCTCTTCGACTGGGTCCACAGAGGACCGGTTCTCGCGATACTGATCGTCAACACATTCTTTTTGCTTCACGTCATGGTGGTAGGTGTCCGCAGTTCTGCGTCGTCCCTGGCTATTCTCTTTGCATTTTAATACACTGTTATTTATTTATTCATTCATTCATTTATTTTTTGTTTTTTAATAAGTGAGACATTTCTGTATGTCACTTTACCTTCTCCTTGCTTCCAAATGAGCACCATATTCAGGGAATCTTGAATTTCAATTCAGTGGCCACTGTGGTGGTTCCATATGAATAGTGTTCATCTTCTGAAATAATAATAATAATAATGATAATAATAATTTTTAATAATAATTAATTAATAATAATAATAATAATAATAACGAAGTAGCTCCAGGACTCATGCAGTAGAGTGTGCTCCTAGAAACATCACACCTACTGAGAAAAGTGATGGAGGCAGGATGCAACCCGGAACCCCACACTATGAAAGAAAATCCCAGAGTCGAACAGGATGACTGTGATAGACCAAAAGAATAATTAATAATAATAATAACTAATAAATATAATCAAGAATAATAATAATATAAGAATAATAAAAATATAATAATAATAATAATAATAAAGGACTGGATTTAGCATAGTTCACCAATACTGTCTAAACATCGAAAGTTATTACGAAATGATAGATTAAAATTACGGGGGTAACATAAGGTAAGGAGAATTTCTAGGGGGATCTAGTCCTGCTAATTCGTAGTCTTGGAAACGTCAAAATTGAAAAAAAAAAAAAACCTCGTGGAACACCCGAGAGTGAGGCTGAAATGCACATGTTAAGGCAGATGAAATTATTAGTTTTGTTGTCATGCATTTGATGAGGGCAAACGCATTATACAACATTTAAACAGTAAATTTACTAAAACGAGTAACACAACCAAATACACAGACTTATTATATATACATACATACATACATACATACATATATATATATATATATATATATATATATATATATATATATATATATATATATATATATATATATATATATATATATTAAACACACTCACACACATACTCTATACTATAATATATATATATATATATATATATATATATATATATATATATGTGTGTGTGTGTGTGTGTGTGTGTATGCCTAAATTCTTGATATACATTAGTGAGAGAGAGAGAGAGAGAGAGAGTTACAAGCTCTCAATATTTTCGCCTATATGTCCAGAGCTAATTGGTCGCGTTTCAGAAAATACCTTGAGAATGGATGAATGCATCGAGACGAACCATGAAGAACCCATTCATAGAGTTACCGCCCCCCCCCCCCCCCCCACTCCCACAAAAGGGTAATGAACTTAATATTGGATTTCGAAGGAGGCTTGCTGGTGTGTTGCTATGGAAATTGTTCATTTCAAGTGATACTTTCTGAGGCAGAAAATACTCGTCATCTTTATTGGATTTGGAGGGATCAAATAATTGTATCTCGCAATTTCCATGCCGTACTTGTCAACGTGACATCTGTAGGAATTCAGGGAAATCCAAGTTGTTTTGTACTATTATCATTGATACTTGATATGTCTAGCGTGTTTACCGTCCCTTCACGTCAATACAATGGCACAAAATCTCACATATACGCCTCCACGTAGTTAAATGTCATGAAACTAAGGTGACAGGAGTTTATAAGCAATTAAATAGTCTTGCTAATATTTTTGGATTAATGGCTACTTTAGAACTGTTTCAGATATATTTCTTTATTATAGAAAATCAAAGAAAGATGAAGTCTTAAAAAAAACGGTTACCTTTGACAATGTATGATAATGGAACATACAAACAATCATATACACATATGCACATCAAAACTTTGTTTAACGTATAGTAAGCCCTCGGTAGTATAAGATTCTAGCGTATCCAAGAAGTGAGGAAATCGAGAAGTCAGGAGGTCATTGTAACTATTAACTGTATATACATACAAACATACATACATACATACAAACGCCGAAACCCACACATAAACACACACACATATATGTATGTATGTGCAAGTGTGTGTGTGTTTGCGTGAGAGAGAGAGAGAGAGAGAGGTGAGAGAATTTTGAGAGAGACGTCTTAAATTAAAAAAAAAAAAAAAAATTTATTGCGCACATTGGAGAGAGAGAGAGAGAGAGAGAGAGAGAGAGAGAGAGAGAGAGAGAGAGAGAGAGTTTTTGCCTATCATGAGAATTGATCTATATGGTACTCCAGTAAGAGAGAGTTACTATATAAATGCCTGTGACTCTCTTACGACAAATCTAAAGTAAACATACAGCTGTTAAGACCATGATGTTCTAATCATACGTATAAACTCATATAATTTATTCTTAAGGTCCTGGTAAAAAAGCTACGTTCAACAGCCACTCTGCAGGCCCAGCCATGGCTGCAACAGACAGCGAGAGCCCTCCGTTCGCTTCTCGTCCTGATGCCGCTGCTGGGGTCACCCCACGTACTTCTGCTGGTGGGAGCTACCAGAGGACCCCTAGCGATATTCACGGCTTACCTGAGAGCCCTCATTCTCTCAACACAGGTGAGACTTCTAAAACGTCCTCAGGTTAGAACAGGATAGAAGGTAGAATTTGGGTCAAAGGCCAAGCGCTGGTACCTATATATATAAAGTCACTCAGCTTTGAAACTGAAATTGAGAGTAGAAAGATTTGGAAGTTGCAACAGGAAGAAAACCTCAAAGCTAGATGGAAGATAGAGAATATGATTGGAGGTCTAGTAAAAGGAACGAAAGGGGTTGCAGGTAGTTGCCGAAGGGACGCCGCCGCAAAGACCCTTAAAGTAATGCCTATAGTTGATTCACATCAAGCGTGCATCTGATGTTTAGGCCAGTCCCTTACGACGCTCCTGATTGGCTGTTGATAAGCCAATCACAGGGCTGGAAACTCTCACTCTCTCGAGAGAGTTCACATAGCTAGGCAGGATGTATGTTTAACATTTCATGAGGGATACGTCTTTCAAAAGTATCCCTCAGGAGATGTGGAACATACATCTTTCCTATGTGAACTCTCGAGAGAGACTGAGAGTTTCCAGTCCTGTGATTGGCCTATCAACAGCCAATCAGGAGCGTCGTAAGGGACTGGCCTAGACATCAGATGCACGGTTGATGTGAATCTACTATAGTACAGGGCACCTCATGAAGGGCACTGACCTCTTTATCCCACTACGGGGTCTTAGATTAGGTTTCTGACTGGGGCACGGGAGTAAACGCCATTTGTTAATAAGTATTAGCTCTGAGAGGTCCGTTGACGAAGCTATCCTATAATACGCAGATTCCCCAAAAACCTTTTCTCTAACCAGGTGAAATTGAAATGACAAGAGGAGTGGATGGACATGGCGGTAAGCTTATGTTATCCTCAATGTGTCAAATGACCTACATTCAGCATCGAGGAAAATACTAACCTTGTTCACTGGACTAGAAACTGGATGGAACGCAATAATGTTTACATCGAGAACTGAAAGGATTTCTACGCGAATACAAATCGAAAAACATCAATATCGATTCTAATCAAAACTTAATGCCTCATTGTTTTTTTTTTCTCTTTACTGAATGATATTAATTTCTGAAGGATTATTACTAATCGCACACTTTGCCTTTCTTACAGGAAATATTCTCTACAGTTTATCGTACGAAACTAACTGACCTTATTCTATAAATTCGTGGCTGTTGGTTAAGAGAGTCCAGAAGTCTACATCATACCTGTTATTCCCTTTAAGAACACATTATTTAGAGAAACGACGATGGTTGGTTAACAGTTTAATCCAAAATGGTTCACTAAAAACACGAAAGAAAAATGAACAGGAAAACGTGAGAATTGGAATGATTTCAGTAGACAACGTCCGGGGAAAATAGAAGCAATCACAAAGTTCCCGAGCTCAAGCGAAACGACGATGGAATGAGAAAATTGGATTACTTCTAAATTACCATTTCATAGACAGGTCTATAGAGATTCGAGTCCTACAGGACCCAAAGAACCGTTTGGATTCCTTCTCTATTAACCACAATGAAATAGAGAGGAGGAGAGAAAGGATTAGTGAGAGCACAACACAATATTATATAATAGGAAGATTAATCAGGTGGAATTTCTCGGAGGAAGCAAATATAATGTCCTAAAGAATCCAATCTGATTCTTCCAAGAAATAAGTATATACGATTTACTTGCAATCCCAAATTGATAATAAAAATAAGGGGTGGGTTACCTTATGTATATATTATATATGGTATTACGATGGGCAGCAATTTCGTTTAGGGGTCTTTTTCTTATTTTAAGGATAGTCTGTCATTCATATGTAGGTTGACTAAGCTAAATTACAAGGCTCACACCCACAAACACACACACATACATACACACACACACACACACACACATATATATATATATATATATATATATATATAATATATATATATATATATATATATATATATATATATATATATATATATATATATTTATATATATATATACCACACTATATATATATATATATATATATATATATATATATATATATATATATCTTCTTCTTCTTCCCAGCTTTTTTCCCAATTTTATATGGGGGTCGCCGTTCGGATGAGCGTTCATCTATTTCTATCTTGCGCTTCTGCCTCATCAATTCCCTTCTCATGTAAATCTCCTCTCACACAGTCCTTCCATCTCTTTCTTGGTCTCCCTCTCTTTCTTCTTCCTTGCACCTCCACTCCCATAGTATGTCTCCCAGCGTGGTCCTCATCTCTCCTCAACAGGTGTCCATACCATCTCAGCCTCCCCTCCTGCACTTTCTTTGATACTTCCACCACCCTTAGTTGACCCCCTTATGTAGTCATTTCTGATCCTATCCACTCTTGTTACCCCAGACATCCACCTAAGCATTCTCATTTCTGCCACATCCATCTTCTTCTGCTCTGCTTTTCTCATGCTTGCTGTTTCCGTACCATACAGCATTGCTGTTCTTACCACCGTCTTGTGAAATTTTCCTTTTAAACCTAAGCGGCACTCTTTTGTCACAAAGAACTCCCGAGGCCGCTCTCCAGTTGTTAGCCTGCCTGTACCCGATGTTTTACTTCTTCTTCCATACTTCCTCCAGCGTTAACAAAAGATCCCAAATACTTAAACATTTCAACTCTCCTTATTTGCTCTCCACCAAGCTGAATACTTTCTCTATCATCCCCCTCAGTGGTGGTACACATATATTCTGTCTTGGATCTACTTATTCTCATTCCTCTGTCCTCCAGTACTTGTCTCCATCTTTCCAATTTCACTTTCCAGATCTTCCCTGCTCTCTGCACACAGAACAATATCATCCGCAATACAATATGTTCCATGGTACTGTCTCCCTTACTTCCTCTATTATACATCATCACTATGTTAAAGATAAATGGGCTCAGAGCCGACCCTGGTGTAATCCTACTCTCACCTCAAAACCTTCTGTCTCCCCAACACTGCTCCTCACTCTGGTAAATACATTCCGGTACATCTCTTGTATCAATCGCACATACTTCTCTGGCACCATCTTCTCCCTCAGGCTCCTCCATACCTCTTGTCTCGGGACTCTGTCATAAGCCTTTTCAAGGTCAATGAATACCATATGTAGGTCCCTTTGTCTTTCCCCGAATTTCTCCATTATTTGCCTCAGACAAAATATACCATCTGTTGTTCCCCTTCCCTTCATAAATCCCCATCTGCTCTTTACCTATTTGTACTTCTTCTCTCAGTCTAGCATCTATCATCCTTTCCAGTATCTTCAAAGTGTGGGACATCAATTTAATTTTTTTTTTTTTTTTTTTTTTTTTTTCTGTTTCCCGTGTCTAGTGTATCATTTACAGAGCTTTAACTTAATATAATGTTTACACAATATCTCATATTCTTATTCATATATCTCTATTAATTTGTAAAAAAATTTACATACGCACGCACACACACACACACACACACACACACACACACACACACACACACATATATATATATATATATATAATATATATCTATATATATATATATATATATATAGATTTATATATATTATATATATTTATATATATATATATATATATATATATATAGTGTGTGTGTGCATGTATGCATATATATATATATATATATATATATATATATATATATATATATATATATGCATACATGCACACACACACTATATATATATATAATATAATATATATATATATATATATATATAAACTAAATAATATATATATATATATAAATATATATATATATATATATATATATATATATATTATATATATATATATATATATATATATATGTGTGTGTGTGTGTGTGTGTGGTGTGCGTGCATATGTAAATTTTTTACAAATTAATAGAGATATATGAATAAGAATATGAGATATTGTGTAACATTATATTAAGTTAAAGCTCTGTAAATGATACATTAGACACGGGAAACAGAAAAAAAAGTTCATTAAAAAAAAAAAACTTGAATAAATAATGAGCTGGACGGAAGCAAGCACCAGTTATCGCATCATCGACTCAAATGCAACTGAATCCTGAACATTCAATCACGTAGAGTAAAAGGGTTGCCTGGAAACCAACCCTTCGTAAGCTGACAGGCAGAAATGAGATGAAAGTTTGCACGAGGCTTTCTCAGCTCTCATTTGAGGCGATGCGCGTATTTTTTCGGAAATGCAGATCACGGTTGTCTCTTCCGACCGCTCTCCGAGGCGAGAGAATACAGGTATCCACTCTAAGGTCGAGAACGCTGGTCAACAAGAAGACAAATCAGTCTTATTGACTTTGTTCCAAGCTGCGTATAGCTCTGTGTATGTGTGTGTGTGTGTGTGTGTGTGTGTAAGAGAGAGAGAGAGAGAGAGAGAGAGAGAGACGCTCAAGTTTCTTCTTGCCCCCTGGATCAACATTGCAAATCTCAAATTGGGAATATCAGAGGTGACGGGATTCTTGAGATATGGGATGAACTGAATCCCGAGAAACCTCTGAGGTAAACATTTCCATTCACGAAGCAAAGGAAATTAACTTTAAAAAAGAAAGGCAAGTTGTTATTCATGGATTCAAGGTTCAGACGTCGCTCAGAACTATTGGTGGGAAGCGACAGGGTGTTGGTATGTGGCACAATGCCCAAGTGACAGGATGCGTGTACCCTTTTCACTCATGAAGTCTGGAGGATTAGGACAAATGGATCTTGATGACTCTGTTAAAAGTTCAAGATGAGAAATGGGATAAAATCTAGATTGAATGTGTTACACATTCTTATATTTCTTCTTTAAGAACAGGCATTTGAAGTATTAATAAGACATTCTCAATAAGCCACAAACGCAAAATTCCACCTCCTTTGTATTCGTCCTCTAATACACATCACAACCATCGCTCTACTAAACCCAGGACCGATTTTCAGGGCTTGGTCGTGACAGTCATCTACTGTTTCTTGAACAGCGAGGTTCAAGAGTCCATCAGCAACCACGTGGAGAGATGGAAAAGCGCCAGGGACGTTCCAGTGGGTTCACAATGTTCATACGCCACGAAAAACGTCGGCCACGAACACTGCAACCCCAAAACATCAGTGAGGTAATGCCAGCAAGAACTTAATTTTTGGTCAGGTGTTTTCTCTAATGCAGTAAGACTTGGTTCAACATTTATGAACTTAGTTCTCTGTTTTTTTCCCTTTGAGAACTATGATTAGAGGTATTCTAAGAAATCTGGAAGGTTATTTTGAAGATACTACACACACAATGGACTCATCTGTCAATGAGCCTACTTCTTTGAAGTATGTTAGGGCTCTGAAAAAAATGTAGTGAAATAATAATTGGAGACTGAGGGCCAACGTTTATCTACTGCACACATACACATGCAAACACACACAGAGATATATATATATATATATATATATATATATATATATATATATATATATATATATATATATATATATTGAACCTTGTATTAAACAGACCGGGGGGTCCTAACTGCGACAACTATTATTCTCATTTTATTCCGTACGAACGCAAAATGACCTGGATTCCACTAACTGCACTTGTTTATTTTCCTCTGCTTCCCACCCTGGCCTCGTGCTGGAACGCAAGACTTCTGGAAAACAACACGGTGGGCGAAGCCGTACCTATGCACTGCATGAATCTGTCTTCTAATATGGGTCTGGACTCTCCTGGAAGCGGGGCGCACTGCAACATCAGCGTAGGAAGTCCCAAGCCAGAAAATTACATTCCTCTCTTAGTGTTCCCGCCGCTCTTTCCAGCAATGCCCTCCTCCTCAGTCCCGGAAATGATGTGAGTGTTTCTTCTGGGAAATGCAAAAGGATTGTGGGCTGTTTCTTGCGTGCGTCTGTTTATCTTTTCTTTCATTCTGATCATCGATGAGGGTAAGTTAGTGCTTGCAATGGCTGAAAGTTTTAGCATTAAAATAGAGAGAGAGAGAGAGAGAGAGAGAGAGAGAGAGAGAGAGAGAGAGAGAGCGCTATACTATTAATATAACAGCTTTGTGTGTGTGTGTGTGTGTGAGAGAGAGAGAGAGAGAGAGAGAGAGAGAGAGAGGGAGAGGGAGAGGGAGTGCTGTAATATTAAGAATTCCAGCGAGAGGAATAACATTATGGCAATATACCTCTAAAGTGACTATAAAGCGCTGCCGTGTAATAATGTTTTTTTTTTCTTCTTCAAGGTCGTAGTTTCCGTCATCGTCAAATCTCGCTATAATTAATCAGATATTATGTCTTGTGAATCTTGTGCTCTCGCCTGGAACTGTTTGTTCGTCGTATCTTTATGAAAATGATGACGAACAAGCTGGTGAATTCTTGTAAATTTTCACGATACAGGAAACATCTCTCTCTCTCTCTCTCTATGGATGAAAACTAGAACTGAATAGATACAACACATCCAATTGTGGGAACTTCTTTACATACAAGATAAGTGACACGTGGAATAAACTGCCACCAGAAATTGTAAACAGCAACAGTGTAGAAGAGTTTAAAAGAAAGCTGGACAAAATCATTAGGACACTGTGAATGCACATTAAAACCTGCTCCTACAGATAAGTGAGCACACGATGTCTCCTCGGATGGACTAACAAGTCTTTGAGATATCCTAATCCTTGTAACTCTCGCTCCAGTTTATCTGACATACCAGTGTGTTACTGAAAGGCTCAATGACATCCCACATTAATACTTTTCTTGTCTATTTGCTTCGACACAGGAAGTCGCCAGCCCACGGGAGCAGCCCTTCCATGCTGTCCAATCCGAATTCATCCGGCGAGTCTACGGCTCCCAAGCTGACAGACGGCGAGAACACCTCCGTCACAACTTCCTGTCTACCTGCCTCGACGTCACCTTCGACCACCCACACCCCGTCGCCCCCTCGAGTCGCCAGGATGCTTAGGCAGTTCACTATAAGCAACACACAGGACATCCAAGAGGCCAGAAAGGAGATACTGGCGACTTCTTGAATCTTATCATGATGTCTTCTCCTTCTTCCTCTTCTTCTTCTTCTTTCTTTTCTTCTTCTTCTTGGGCTTTTGGGACTTAGTGAGGGACTGTAATATGTGATATCAAAATACTGGTGTATATTTCTGTAACTAATTTGTATTATTATCTGTGACTTACCGAGATAAAAGAGCTTATACTTGTTATGAACAAAGTCGTGAGACGCAAATGCTTTTTGATAAAAAAACAACTTACGGAGGTCAAAGAGCTTATACTTGTTATGAAAAAAGTCGTAAGACGCAGATGTGTTTTGATAAGAAACATTCTGTCATTCTTGCGGGTTTGATATACTCGATTAAGTTTCTCGAAGTTGGTGTCTGAAAAACACACACCAACATACATACATAAATACACACACACACACACACACACACACACACACACACACACACACATATATATATATATATATACATATATATAGTATTATGATATATTGTACATATATTTTTCAACCTAAGTCTCCAAAACTGGAGGAGAAATAACTATCATTTAGCGCCAGAAGAAAATACTATAATAGAAGAAGGACTCGAACTTGATGTAGACAGTTCGACATACTGTGAGGGAAATGTCGGCTTGCTTTACCTCTCTTTCTCTCTGCATATATATATATATATATATATATATATATATATATATATATATATATATATATATAAGCATTACGCCAGGTCCCATGATAGCGTTGCCTTCGTAAGAAAATAAAACATGACGTTATTACTAAACTCACCTTTTGACTGCTAAACCATGAATTACTCAGCTTTGGAAAATAACTCCCACAGCAGTAAACAATTCATACACCTACACCTACACAGAGGTCTAATCAACAATGCGTCAAACCCAGCTACATACGTACAACTCAATATTATCATCTGTCCTACAAGCGTTCTTCTGTTTCTCGGATATATATTTAAGCTATTAGTCCTTTAAGTAACCTCTATTGCATCATCTGTCTAATTCTTTCAACGTTTTCGTTCCCATCTTGTTGTTCCCTACCACTCTTGTATCTTCCAGACACTCTTTCCATCTTCTACTCTTCTATCTTAAGACAGTCTGACATCATGAGCTAAAGAATGCAGCTACAGTATATTTTCCTGCAACTCTTTCTATCGTCCATTCTTCCGCCTTAAGATAGTCTGGTGTTATGGGCTAAAGAATGCAGCAACACTATCTTTCTGCAACTCTTTCCATCTTCCATTCTTCTGTCTTAAGACAGTCTGGTATTATGAGCAATGAATACAGCTATACTACATTACAGTTCATAACGTATTCGCTCTGAAATCTAGATGGTTTAGTCGAAGTGTCTACAAACTGTCTTGTTCGTATCAAATTGAAAATCCAATTAGATTGGCCTCTATATTAAAAGTTTGGCTTGAAATACAGAATACGCCTTTTCTACCACGTTATACTTGGCATGATATGGAAGACGTTATAATGTGGGAACACAGGCGAACGTTATAAATTATACACAAAAACACACACGGACGGCATTTTCATTATTTACTTTAGAGGACGTCCTCAGTGTATATAAATAAAATAACGTAAATACGTTCTTCTACGAAGGGACACTACAAACCTCTCAAAAAAAAAAAAAAAAAAAAAAAAAAAAAAAAAACAAAAAAAAAAAAAAAAAAAAAAAAAAAAAAAAAAAAAACACTCAGCAGAATCATAAATCCCAACTACGTAAATAAAATAATAAAATGTTTTGAAGTCTCATAAAATGATCATGCGCGTGGAGGAAGAAACCGAAGAATCCTCTCAGAAATGAACTCTAGTTCTGAAACGATATTTAATGTAGCATTAAATGTTGCTAGGGTGCGCTTAATTGCGTAGAGAGAGAGAGAGAGAGAGAGAGAGAGAGAGAGAGAGAGAGAGAGAGGGTTCTGTCGCCAGAGCAACATCAATGATACCGAAGAAATTTTCCAGTCCCTCTTTTCATCTCACAGTAGACATTCCCTCTGTGCCTTCTTGTGGAATCCAATTTAAACCTTCATATATATAAAAGTTGACTATTTTGGTTTACATTCCAGTTATTGTTTTCTAGATACTGTAGCAATCAGTTTGTTATGAAACTCTACCAGTAACGCTGTCTTCTTAGTCAGTATTCCTTGTATAGGACAGGGTATTGAAATATATTGGATTTTATTTCGGGCATTTCTGTATGATAGCACATGAGTGGTATATATATATATATATATATATATATATATATATATATTATATATATATATATATATATATATATATATATATATGTATGTTTGTGTGTATATATTTATCAGTGAATGTTTTCATGTTTTTAAGTTAGTTTGTATGTTTGTGCGCTATAGAAATCTGCACCGCGTGAAGGATCTGGACAAAATTTGGCACATGACCATCATTTCATACAGTTTAGATATTTGGATAGGTTTCAAATTCGTACCCCCGCCCCTTTACCTTACTCCCTTCCCTTTGTAACTTATGTGGTAAATAAACTCTACGGGCTCATCATACCCCATTTCATGTACTCGAGACCATACAAATATATTATTGAAAATACTTTTCAGTCACCAATAATAACTGGATAAAGGAGACAGACAACACAGTAATAATTGGAGTAAAGAGAAAGTCACCACACTAATACCTGGATAACAGGGACAGACAGAACAGTAATACCTGGATAAATGAAAGGGACAGTCACCACAGCAATACCTGGTTAAAGGGGAAAGACAGCACAGTAATACCTGGTTGAAGGGGACAGATAGCATAGTAATACCTTGATAAAAGGGTCAGTCATAACAATATTACCTGGATAAGAGGGACAGACAGCACAGTATTACCTGGTTAAAGGTGTCAGACATCACAGTAATTCGTGGATAAAAGGGACAGTCACCTAGTAATACCCAGATAAAAGGGACAGACAAAACAGTAATACCTGGATAAATAAAAGGAAGAGTCACTACAGTAAATGAATTAAAGGGACGGTCATCACAGTATTACCTGTCAGTTCACCCACAACTGTTCGAAGAGCGAATGTTTGCATGAAAAAAGTAGAACTGTCCGTCGGTCGGACCGTCGACACAAACCCCTCCCCCTCTATCTTTTCCCCCCCTCCTCCACCCTTTCTATTTACCTCTCCCTCTACACATAGACTGTCATTCAGGGTTTTCCCGGGCAGCGTCGTGGGTTGGTTAGCTGATATAATATATAATATATATATTATAATTATATATATATATATATATATTATATATATATATATAAATGCATATATATATATGTATACAGAGAGAGAGAGAGAGAGAGAGAGAGAGAGAGAGAGAGAGAGAGAGAGAGAGACTTAAACTGAAAAACAAGGAAACACCATATATACTACACAATTAGGCTAGCTGGAATCTTCCAGGAAAATTAGCATATATTATATATAATATATATATGATTATTACTATATATATATACCTATTATATATAGAATAATTAATTATGTATGTGTTTAATATATATCTGTTCAAGGTTCCTAATTATGAGTCTAGAAAATCCTTAATATTAAATATGAAGGATTTTTTATTATCCCAAGTCTGTAACTCGGTTATCCTTGGACATATGTGTAGGGGGTATTGTGAGGCGTTTACTAAGTTCAAGATAAATAATTACAATAATTACAGTGTAAGGAGCGAATTGCAAGTCTAGTGCAATTGTGCTATGGTGTAATGTCAATATGAGTTATTTATTTTCATCTCGAAAATATCTTAACGCTAACATTTGAACCCTAAGACATGAAGGTGCCATTGTGAGCTATTCTAAACACTATATATACATACATACATACATACATACATATATATATATATATATATATATATATATATAATATATGCATATATATATTATTATATATCTTTATCTATTTATTTATCTATTTATGTACGTGTCAGAGTAATATAGTATTTCGACATTAAATCCTGACTTTAGGGAGAAATAAGACTTTTTCCCTACCGCATTTATTTTTCAACTGTTTAAATCTTGGATGAGACCCCTGTGCAGAAAACCCCCACCAATTCGCGCACTTACACACACACTTCTGGGACAATAAGGCCTCTCCAATACGATATCTACATCTGCCTATGGATTATGTGTGTACACGCACATATATACACACACACAATGTCTGTGTATATACGCATGTATGTATGTACGCGTGTGTGTATGGGTGGAGAACTCAAGAGAGAAACAAAAGAGTTATATTTTCGACGGCATCTCCAACCCTCAACAAACAATAATGATTTAGAAAGTAAGGACGAAACTATTTATACACGAAGGGTAAATTTTCAATTCTGGCACTGAGGGAACATATTATTATGGTCAGTCTGCGCCGCCGTTGCTAGGCTCCTACGTAAAGGAACGCTAGCCTTACTCAAAATAAGTTCCGGCTATAACAAGGAGTATTATATCAGCCCAATCACATCAATCAGGATTAATTCCGAGAAGGATCAAAAGTCCTCATGGTTCGTTGCCATGGCGGTCATCTCATGCTTCTGATGGTTTTTCCATGAGGTAATTGTTGCAATCTCTGTATACTGGCTTATTCTCAGGTCTAACCCACCATTGCTTCTCATAGTTCTTCCATGAGACAATTGTTGCATTCTCTGGATACTGAATACCATCTAAAACTATACAACAGTGATACATCATCCATAAATAGCAGTTTACTCGCTTATTCTCAGGCCCGAAGCACCATAGATTTTTTTTTAGATATTTCTCGATCTTCCATTCCTCCAAGGAAATAAAAAAAAAAATCACATAAGTATACACGCGACCTATGTATCAGCTGAAGCCACAGGAAAATATTGAAAAGAATCGTCAGAGTGCCAAATGCTTTTGTGTATTAAATTTTAATACATCGTATTAATTACGCAAAAGTATTTGGGCCTGGCATTTCCTTCAAGATTATCTCGTGACCTCCGAGGAAATGAATTTAATATTACACAAAATATTACATAAAACCTCAATATCAGTTATTCTCGCCAGCATTTGTCTTAAAAACTTTTTTTATGATCTTTCTTAATGTTAAGATAAGTCTGAAATTGTTCCCCAAAACAAATTTTGAAGATTGATGAGTGTGGCTCCGTGGATAGAGGGCAATATTGCTTTATGGGACGGTGTTCGTTTCTGAGATGGCAAGATCTGATCACTTGGGAGGGTCATCCGAAAATTTTGGCTAAAAACTGACACCTAAAATATATTCGGCCATTCGTGAGTATGGTCTATTTTTTATTTTTTTTTTCAAGGGAGAAGAATTGAAATTAAAATATTCACAAAATCTAAGGAAATTCTGACCCTCCTGAGACGTGTCTCACTTTTCTCTGGCAGAATTTATTCTGTAGTGTGCTTAGTTTTTCAATTTCTGTGAAGGAAAGTATGGCTGTTTTTCCAGCTTATGCGATTTTCAGTTTTTTTTACCTGTACCAGATTCGTTTATTAACTGAAACTGAAACATGAATTGTACATCATCTGATTACATAACGCGACGCATTTGAAAAATAAAATCAAAGGGAACGGAACAGTCGAGCTAAGCCTTCGTTTTACAAGGAGTTTATACCTTGTAATGACAGGGTGCATACAAAGAGTTCCTTTAAACATGTACTGGATACTGCAAGAACTAAAGGCCAAATGAGGTGAATATGGATACTGTATGTCTTACTAAATTTAATAAAACCTTGAAGGAATAGAAATGAACGGTCGTAGCATTTCACCTTTGAGGAAATCCGAGTAAATAAACGGAATAAATGGCGTACATAAAACAGAACTTATTTTTTTGTATATATATAAATGCATATATATTTATGTAGCTCCTAAAAACATGGAAAACTGTCAATACAGTGAATGTATATTTTTCAATAAAAAAAATTTTCCGACGCTGATTTTTTTTGTAAAAAAAAATCATCCTTCATATTTTAGCAGTATTCTGACTAGTCCTAAATTCTTTGGATATTTCTTCATCTAAAAAAACCAAAACTGGCGCAGCAGGATTGAGTGACGTATCAAGGGAATTAGAATTTAATCTAAACCTCGTTATCTGTAGTGATGTTTTCTTTTTCTTGCACCCCGCTTTGTTGTATTGTAGCAACAGAGTATCCAGGGATACATAGTTCAGCACGAGAAGGAAAAACGATTACAATACGCAGGTAATACGGCTGCAACAAATCAGAGACAGCCAGTGGCGTAGCTGGCCTTCCAGCAGCGGGTGAGGGCCTCCTAGGTGGGGCCAAGATATTTCTTTTAGTGGGGGGAACCAAAGAAATTTACATGAAACTTAAATTCCCAGTTCTCTAATGAGTAAAATGTACTATTCTCGAATGTATATAAATCCAAGTGAATGAAGGAACATACAGTGTTAGTAATTAGTAAACCTGTATTTGAAATTACAGAGATCAATTTTCAATACATTTTCAGCAAATTTATCAAATACTGTAATGTAAGTTTCCTCACAATCTTATATACAACACTAGCATAATTTCTATTATCAAGTTTTGATTCTCAATTGTAGTATAATATCCTTGTCATGTAAATATATCGAAATAGTGCATAATATCATCAATAACACAAAAGATTTATGACCCTCCAAAATCTCTTCAAAATTTCAGCCTATCCCATTCCCTCTTCTTCAGCTCCTCTCCCTGGGAATTAACTCTAAGTAGCAGTAACAAATTGCATTGCACTTAATCAATTTGAATCTGATTATAAAATTTGGGCCAAAGGCCAACCGCTGGGACATATGGGGTCGTTCAGCACTGAAATGGAAATTGACAGTGAAAGGTTTGAAAGGTTTAACAGGAGGAAAACCTCAAAGCAGTTACACTATGAATCAAGTGTTAGGGGAGGGTGGAAAGTAAGATGAAGAAAGAGAATATGAAAGGAAGTACAGTAAAAGGAATTGCACTTATTCAAAACTGTAAGTATATTATCAGTTGCTTCATACACAAGTTGATAACATCAAAATATCACGAATAAACATGTCATTTGTGTTAAAATACCTATAACTACGTATATGCATCCATTTTTCCGCTCTGTATTATAAGTTGTAAAGGTAACAAGAATCAAAATAACATTTTTAGATATATAGCACAACTGCAAATAAACCTTTAAATATTTCAAATACTTTCTCAGCTAAAACATTCCAATGGCCTGTAAATGGATCAAATACAAAGTATATTAATACCATTTGAATGGATCAAATCCTATCAACATCAGCAGCACAAGTGTCAATGGTGTGAAAAAAATTATATATATTGTAAGGGCCAGAATAACTGTTTTTGATCACCAGAGGGTTAAAGTGTAGCTAGAAATGGAATTTCAACTTGGGGAGTCAGTGGGGGTGGCCCAGCATCTAACACCGTTGGGGTGGGGGTGAGGGCATCCCCATAGCAACGCCACTGGAGACAGCTAAATATCAACATGTGAACATAGGCCTACTCGGCGGTTAACGTCAACTATTGTTGCTAATTGGCTACCATAGATTTCTTGTTAGTCCTCCTTATTGGATGTATTACCGACGTCAAGATCCACCTTCCATACACGAACACACGGCTGTGCAGACATACACAAACACACACACGCACACTTTTTCTTTGTTTTTAATTTGATGACAACACTCTGAACAGAAGCACCGTTAAACTATTATACACAAATCACAACACCCAAGGGTTTTCGTTTTCCACGAAATAATACTGAGACAACAGAAAACAGTCTACCAGCGCATATAATACGCATATTAAAGAACCACAAAGACCGCGTAATGTGTCTATTTCGAACTCACACACAACAGCAAAAGCAAGTTAGTCTAAACCCACCGGTGCGGCTATCAGGATCAATTGGGAATGTGGAAGATCTCTGTTGAAATACGACTTACGAAGAAGTGACAAGCAAGTGATCATCAGTCAATGGTCCAATTCATAACTACTAGTACTATTAGGAAACAGAAACCTACTACCACAAACCACTCTATCCAAATGGGATAAATCTCTGGCAGAAGCAGACACCCGCACCGGAGAACATCCAATAGAGAAAGCACAAATGATCTAAAAAAGATTGCTCTGATTTTATCACTGTTATAAATATATGAGACGTTAAGAACAATACCTAACATTAGTGCGGCATTTGCCGAAACTTTCAAATGACGTTTCTTAAAAGTTAGACGTGAGTCAAAGTTACACCTAGAACAGTTAAAGCTTTAGACTCAGTCAGCAAAGTTCCATCCACCTGAAGGGGGAGGATGGGGTGGGAAATCTATTTTCATTTTACTGGAGTTCAGCCTCATACCTCACAGACTACAAAATTCCCTGAACCGGTCCATGTCCCGACTGAGGCTTGGGGCAGCCCCATTTCTGATAAGTGGAGACTACTACACCCACAAGATATAAAATTTCATATAGCCTAGGCTCACTGTATTCCCACCCCGAGGTGGCTTTGACATTGGTAAAAAGTCTCTAGCCAGATTTGAATGAATCTTACTCAATGAAATAATGAAATGCACTCAAAATGCATCCAATTGAAAATTAACAGGACAAAATAAAGAGAGGGGCCGCTATAAATATTTACGAAAAATATAAGTATGCCATTTAATCTTTTTCTTTGGGCCGTGAGCGAAACAACAGAAAACGAGGTTGATCTGAATAATTCATGGGGACTACAATATATTTCTACATGGGGACTACAATATATTTCTAAACCTCTATCCTACAGTATTCCGTTCGATACATATAATACTCTGCAATATGTGGGTTAGGTGTTATGCTATTTGTTCATATCGATATCAACCACATCTTGCATCAATGGAGGGGATACTTCGATTAATTCTTTGGTTGAAAATGATACAGAGCTTTAGGCCTTAGCCTATGTAGCATGCACTCATGGAAATTATATACTGTAACAGAACTGTTACGCATTCAGTGTAGGAAATGATAAATGATATATGATGAAGACCGCGTTTGTAGAGCGGAGGGCGATACACTTCGGGTAAAAGTGATTTTGGAACATTATTTATACACGGAAAAATAGGTTAGGTTTGGAATGTGGAACATAAAAATACCAATCCTAAATAGCCTATCTGGATTTTAACGTAACAATTTATATATAAATATTTTTCTGACAAAGCTTTGGCCTTGATATTTTTTTGGGTAGTACATAACTAGGCCTATGTTTCTTAGTCGTATAAGCTTGAAAAAATAAACAAAATTTCACTAAAAAAAAAAAAAAACACATAGTGTACTTACATTCATTGTAGATAACAGCTAGTTCCAGGGCCCTCCTTTCTTTTAATATTCACGATACTATGATATGAATTCTTTTGAGTGTAATTCAAAAGGGTTCATCTGGAGCAACCTCTTATTGTTTCACGTCAGATTCGCAGCGAGGTTAAATCTCATTTACGCTACAAGACTTGATATGACAATGGTTTAGTCTGCTTTCTTTCAGCATCATTATGCTATTACTTTTAAGCAATGGGTTTCCATCTCTTTTACACCAACAACCGTGGGAACAATAACAAATTGCTTTGTTTTTCCAAGTCTTTTCTTCGTCATATACGGAGCACTCTCCCTCTGAATCTGCCTGAACCATTTCATACTCACCATTACAGCTATAATTCACAAGGTGTTAACAAATAACATGGAATTGGGCAAAGAACATGGTTAATCCAACTATGTTTACAACTACGAAACTGAGGTTCCGCTAGACAGCGGCAGGCAGCAGGAAAACAATGATAGTGCTACTACTGCCGTGTCACGGTGCCCAACGTATCGTACGACAAACTTCATGACGAAAATAATTTTCAAATAACGTCACAATGTCCCTTCTCGAAAAAAATGCACCAAAAATAGGCATTGTTTACCAAAAGATTTTAGTATTAACGTCGTACTTATGTAAGAGGTCGATTCGTAGAAGTATGTGGCACCAAATTCAATGGAAGATGGTAGGCTGCAAAGAGTGTTAACCACCATTAGGGGAGATCACTCTCAATATAATTGGAGATGTTAGATTAAGCCAACCGCCAGCTGGCATGTGATATTTCTTAAGATGTTGACCGTTGTAAGAAGTTTATGTAATAAAAATCCGCAATTATATAAATAACAGGTAAAAACAGACTTTCGAACACCTGAACGGTGTTTCAAAATGTTTAGCAGTAAGTAGGCCTACAGGTTGTTACCGACAAGTCCTGGCTTTTAAAAGTGCTACTGCTATACATAAGGACTCCTGCTGCATTTTGTTAGTCATTAAGAATTCTTACCGGTAAGCAGGCTGTAGAATATTGTCTGTGGCACCAGTTTTTCAGTTTTAGACGTGAAATGGCAACGTTAGAGTTGTTCAACGAAATGCATCTTATCAAATGTAGTACGTCACAACGAGATTCCGAAATGTCACACACAGTGTATGTATACATACATACATATTTACATGTGTGTGTATGTGTGTGTGCAATAGGAAGGCCTTTGATTAGGGCATTCGAGCAAATGATCGACTTTGATGGTTTCATTAGCTGACAGAGTTGCGCAATAAAACGGTTACACAGCTGACAAAAAATCCTCTTGCATATCCTGAGATTCCACGACGAAACAAGAAAGACGACGAATTTGGGTGACCTTGACAAAATAACGCTTCCATATTCCGAGTCTTCAGGCATTCGAGTTTGCCCAGACGAGTCGCACTTCTTTATTCATTTATTTTTTTTCCTAGCAACCTTGCGGCTGAATAAGATAGATGCGAAAATGCCCTCGTTGAAAAGAGCGTCTTTTACATTTTTCAAGTCATTGCTCCGAAACGGAAATTTCCCGACAAAGGCGCGCCGACCTTGGCCCACAGGAACATTGATCACTGTCCCCAGTAAGCTACTCAGGGGAAACGGAGATAAATGAAGCTGCAAGTGAAAGCCAAAATATGCCAGAGAGAGAGAGAGAGAGAGAGAGAGAGAGAGAGAGAGAGAGAGAGAGAGCGTTTCTTTGGGAGATATTTAAGGGTCCTATCTAAAGGCGCAAATTATTTCTTTAAAATTATATACAATGGAGACTTTAAAAATAGTATATCGATATGGTTTTCATCTGAGAGAGAGAGAAGAAGAGAGAGAGAGAGAGAGAGAGAGAGAGAGAGAGAGAGAGAGAGAGAGAGCGTTTCTTGGGGGAGATGAATAAGGATCCTATTACTGAGGCTAAATGATTTACTTTAAAATGATATAAAGAATGGACACTTTAAAATAGTATATCGATAATGTTTCACTGAGAGAGAGAGAGAGAGAGAGAGAGAGAGAGAGAGAGAATTGGAAAGTGGTTAAGAATGTTTCACTGTAGACAATTTCTTTTTGTCGCACAAGCAAATTATTAGTTTCAGACGAACTAAATGTTAATTTGAGTATAACGTTTAGTTACATAATTACGTTTAGATATTATATTCTTAATATCCTTAGTTTCTCTTACATGTTTTATGATCTCGCTTTTACTAATGTTTTTAATGTCATGGTGATGTAATATCGTATATCATGTGTTAAATCAACACATGACAGTATAGTATATTCTAATTTAGCAGATGTATTTTATAACATCTCATAATAAACGTAAAACTTCTACTTTAGTCTGAGAGATCCAATTATAATAAAAATAGTTGTACTAGACAGCAGTTAATCTCGCCCTTGTTGTCAGTGTTGACTTTTGTATTTAATAACCACTTTTCTCAAATAGCCAGAGACAGAATCATAATCACTCCTTTGTCCCTCATGTTCGTATAACTATTCAAAGCTTGCCTGTTTTTCATTCATAATCACAGATGCATCAACGGTTATGGATTAACTGGCTTTCTTCAAGTCTTCGACTGGAAGAAATCCTCTGTCTCTTTTTTTCCTGCTCTATGTCGTCAATCATTAGAGACCATTTTATGTATTTTCTATTTACGTTTCGACGATATGACCCCCGTAGAATGGTAGTGCCGCCAGTGTGCCTCATGCGGTGCACTGTAGGCATTATTTGATTATTTTCAGAGGTTCTTTCCAGTGTCCCCTCGGCTCCTGGCTGCAACCTCTTTCATTCCTTTTACTGTTCCTCCGTTCGTATTCTCTTTCTTCCATCTTACTTCCCAGCGAGGTTTATCTCTTGCTACAACTTTCAGTCCTTTTTACAGCCAATTTCCGATTCAGTGCTGAATGACCTCGTGGTTCCCTGATCTTGGCCTTTGGCCTGAACTTTGTATTCTTTTCGACGACATGAAATATTTTATTAATTTCAGTACCTCTTTCATAAAAGATGGAAATGAAATTGTTTGTATGGGCTTTTTACGCTGCATGGAACCAGTGGTTATTCAGCAACGGGACCAACGGCTTTACGTGACTTCCGAACCACGTCGAGAGTGACCTTCTATCACCAGAAATACACATCTCTCACACCTCAATGCAATGCCCAAGAATCGAACTCGCGGCCACCGATGTGGCAGGTCAAGACCGTACCGATCACGTCACTGAGGCGCTAAGAAATGAAATATACAGAAGGAGAAAATAAACCTGCTTTAAAAGCCTCATACGTAATGACTCCCATTTTACTACCCTGGGCTGTTTAATAACAATTCCCCTCTTCACCCCAAGACCCCTCATTTCCGGCTGCTCTTGAGACCTCTCGGAAACCATTACTGTACTTATGAGCGTTCTGTCGCTGGCAATTACATCCATCTTTTCCCCTTTATTTTATTCTGGGGCGAAGAAGAAGTAGTCGCGTCTTTTGTCGAATTTGGGTTCACGGAACACTGCTACATTTTTTCTTTCCAGATAATAGTCAACCTTCCGTTAGATTTTCCTACATTTCACGTCTTTTATTTACATTTTATTTTTTGACATGGTGTTTGGCTGGTCTGCGTTTGCTTTGCTGTTACGTCAGCGGCCTTCATAAGGCATATTTGTAGGTCAAATCTTTGTCACAATACTAATAATTACGCACAAATTTTGACCACTTAAGTAAACCATTAGATAAAACACGATAGTTACTCCATTGTCGGCTTCCGTCCACATTTCTCTCAGAATTACACCTTGAGAACATAAACTTATGTAGCAGGGAGTTCTAAAATGCATTTGTTTGTTTCTGTCTTCAATTATTCTTGCTAAGTAACAGTGTGTAGGTCTTTTATGCATTCCTTTCATTTTCAGAAACGAATTATGTTTCTTACGTTGTTTCATCTTTCAATTAAACTTTCGTTTCTTTACGATTTATCAAATCTATAATAATATAATTACGCTAATGTTTTAACTTATTCTAACCGTAGACATACGACATGAACAATCTTGATATCAACTGTCTCATGATTTTTTTTAGTATTTATCTCATTGTTCATAATGGGGCGGGTGAGAGCTGGGGGGGGGGGGGGGGGGTGCGCGTTCGCTTTTAAGGATTTGAACTGATTCTTACTCATGCGGTGCACTGTAGGCATTACTCCTTTACAACGTCCCTTATGCCCCTAGCTGCAACGCCTTACATTCCTTTTACTGTACCACCTATCATATTCTCTTTCTTGCATCTTACTTTCCACCCTTTCCTAACGATTGATTCATAGTGTAATTACTTTGAGGTTTGACTCCTGTTACGCCTTGAAGAGGTTTCTACTGTCAATTACCGTTTCAGCGCTGAATGACCTCATAGGTCCCAGCGCTTGCCTTCGTCCTAAATTCTGTATTTAATTATATTCCCCATATAGTCAGCTGTTTATGCCCCCAAAGAGTAAGTTTGTCGTAATTATTATTATTATTATTATTATTATTATTATTACTACCCTCTTCGGTTATTATTACGCGTAGAGAGAATACGCTTCCATACCCTCCTAGTATTATTTCCGCTTGATCTCGTCCGGATACCGCACTTTTATCCGGAGTTCTAAACTAACATCTCTTGCAAATCGCTATAGCCTTCGGAATAAGCTGTCTACTGCACAAAAGCCGTGTTACCTTTGGAACAACACTAATCCGATGCCTACAACAACAATAACAGCATCCAAAAACAACCGAGTTTTACAAATAATCTTTGCTTTGAAGAGATTAAAGATATAAAGAGCCCTGCCAACACTTAATGGAAAATTATAATTTGTAGAAACATGAAGAAAATTATATTTTAAATGTTGCAATGGAATACTGGTGTTTAATAAAAACTGTATTAAAGTCGATATATATATATATATATATATATATATATATATATGTATACATATATATATCGTATTTATGTATACATTTCTATTATATATATATATATATATATATAATTTATATATAAAGATATAATACATATTATATATATATAATATATATACATATATATATATATATATATATATATATATATATATATGTACTTTCTATATATATATATATATATATATGAATATATTATATATATATATATATATATATATATGTATATATATATATATATATATATAATATATATATATATATATATATATATATATATATCTTACTCGTTTGGTTTCGCTTGCAACATTTTGAAATCGGATATTTTGGGGTCTACGAAAGCTAGCAGCTGCTCGAGGTGCAGGAAATTGCGGTTTCGATCAAAGTCCTCCTCCTCCTCCTCCACCTCCTCCATCTCTCCTCCTCCTCCTCCTCCTCAAGCAAGCAAGCACGCGAACCAGCGAGATCACGCACCTCATCGAACCGCTTCGCCGTCATCAGACTTCTTTCTTACTAACTCATCAAGACCCGATCTCCGCTTTCTAAGTCCGTCAGCTCGGATCATACGATGAGGCTCTCATATCCCCAGCTCTCCTCTCTCTCGCCCGGGCTACGGCTTCCCGGCGATCAGTCAGTGGTTTAAACGAGATCATTTCTGAAGACCGAGGCTTTTGCTCTTGTGAAAAATGCATCGACGTAGCAGCTACGAAATCGCTTTCTGTCCAGTTAAGCACCATGACTTGAAACAAGCGTTGATGTCATGGATATTATTGTCACTTGTATGAAAAAAAAAAAAAAGTGTTGATGTCATAGATATATTATCCCTTGTAGTCTAAAAAAAACAGGTGTTGATGTCATAGATATATTGCCACCTAGTATATGTAAAAAAGCAGGCGTTGATGTCATAGATATATTATCACTTATATGTAATAAAACAGGTGTTGACGTCACAGGTGTTATTATCACTTATATGTAAAAAAAACAGTTGTTGATGTCAAAGGTGTTATTATCATTTATATGCAAAAAAAACAGATGTTATTTTTATAGATGTTATTATCACTTGTATGTGAAAAGAGCAGGTGTTGATGTCATAGATATTATTATCACTTGTATGTAAAAAAAAAAAAACAGGTGTTGATGTCACAGGTGTTATCATCACTTATATGTAAAAAAAGAGATGTTATTTTCATAGTTATTATTATCACTTATAAATAAAACATCTGCCATAACTACTAGTTAGAGAAATTAACAGCCGTAATACATCCCGTAAAAGGGGGAGTGGGGGTTAGTGCCGTCAGTGCAAATCACGCGGTGCACTGTACGCACTACTTACGGCTTTTTGAGTCGTCCCATTGGCCGCTAGCTGCAAGCCTTTTCATTCCTTTTACTGTACCTCCATTCATATTCTCTTTCTTCCATCTTACTTTCCACCCTCTCTTGAAAATTGAGGTTTTCCTCCAGTCACACCTTTCAAACCTTCTCTACTCTTAATTTCCATTTCAGCACTGAATGACCTCTTGGGTCCAAGCGCTTGGCCTTCGGCATAAATTGTATGTTCTGTCTATTAACAACTGTAATAAAAACTACGAAGAACAGTGACGTTCTTTAAGAGTAACGATGCAATAAGACCTTTTTCTTGAAAGCAAATCTGACATATTGTTAAATATACACTAAAAAATCCCCAAGGTTTTCGAGGACTCGTGACTCAGACGAAGAAGACAGTTTATCTTTAACAATATATCAAAACTTAAATTCAGGAAGAGGGTCTTATTCAATCTCAATTATAATAAAGACGAATCAGAAGCAAATAAAGGAAACTTAAAGTTTGCGAAAGTGAGATCAAATGAAAATTTAAATTCAGGAAAAGGGTCTTATTCAATTTCATTAATAATAAAGACGAATCAGATTTAAATGAAAGAAACTTAAAGTTAGCGAAAGTGAGATAAAATGAAAATTTAAACTGAGGAAAAGGGGCTTACTTAATTTCAATAATAATAAAGACGAATCAGAAGCAAATGAAGGAAACTTAAAGCTGGCGAAAGTGTCGCACGCAAGACAAAACACACATGCCCGTGATTGAGTGCGAATGACAAAGCGGCCGATTTTGGGCAAGATCTCGCGTGGCCTGAGCCAATTATGGTAATGAAAATGGAGATAGAGCGACCAGTCTTGAAGTCTTCGGCTCTGAATATAAACGATCCCGGGAGGAAGTTAATTTACGAACGCGTTCGAGAATAAAGCTCTTGCAAATTGCCTGCCCGAGTGACGTTCTTATTGTGATTAGGTTTCAGAAGTCTGACGTAAAGAATGAAAGGCTAGTATAAAAATATAAGTGAGAAGTAAATAACTGAAGCGATGGCTGCTCGAAGATAAATGGATAAATAAGGAATGATACAAAACGAACAAATAAAAAGACTCAAGAACTGAAATTATCGAATAAATGAGCAACGAATGAACGACGTGTATAAACATATATCATAATTTTTCATTTGGTTTAGTCTATCTTTGAATATGTCCTTATTGACTAATATGAAAATATAAGTGTGAAGTAAAAAACTGAAGAGATGGAAGATGAATTGATAAATAAGGAATGATACAAAACGCGTACCAGAACAAATACAAAGACTCAAGAACTGAAACAATAGAATGAATGACCAATGAATGAACGACGTGTATAAACATATATCATAATTTTTAATTTGATTAAATCTCTCTTTGAATATGCCCATATTGCACTTGGAATACAAGTAAAAATAAAAGATAACGAATAAAACAGGTTATTGGAAACCGTTTTCGTTATACATGCCCCCCGTTTTAGCATGCCCATATCTGTACCCAGCTTCAGTCAGATGCTCGAGTGCCATCGTTTGTTAGCTGTGAATGACCTCACTGGTCCCAGTGCTTGGCCGTTGGCCAAAATCTCGTAATCCAGTTCATCATTGTTGATATTATGAAGACTATCCGTGTCTTATATACATTAAAAATAAACACGAATAGGCAGACAGACAGGCAAATATACATATTTTTATATCTATCTTTATGTCTGTCTGTCCATCTATCTGTGTATATACATACATACATACATACATACATACATACATACATATACTATATATATATATATATACATACATACATACATACATACATACATATATATATATATATATATATATATATATATATATATATATATATATATATAATATATATATATATACATATATGATTATAATCACTTTAGCATGTGCTTCATTTATCACACATCTGCAATCTCAAACGGTTGTGTGTGTTTGTTCGTCAGTACTGTCTCTGTATATAATATATATAGATATATATATATATATAATATATATATATCATATATATATATATACATCATATAAATATACATATTTGTGACTTCTAATACTATGTATTAATCCTTCGTCAATGGCTTGGAAATAGAGTCGAAATCGGTCAGGACCTACACCCAGTCTCTTATTTTTTCACCTGTGGATATTTGTGATTATATATATATATATATATATATATATATATATATATATATATATATTATATATATATATATATGTGTGTGTGTGTGTGTGTGTGTGTGTGTGTGAGTGTGTGTGTGTGTGTGTGTGTTACTTTTCCATACTACTATACCTAGCGTTTTCCATACCAGGCAAATAAGTAATCAGTGGAAGTACTCCAACCAACCACGGGCGTTCAGAAGACTTTAAAGGCACAGTTTTCATTATCCTGGAGTCTGGGAGTCCAGGCAATCTAAGAAAAAGACAAAGATGGGAGGCAGGTTTAATTATGAACTTTTGGGGGCGCCAGGTGTGTGTGTTTTTTTTGGGGGGGGGGGGGGGGGGCGCCGAAATGGTAGAAGGTAGGATAAGGAAGGGATTTAATCTATTGATTCTATCAGGAGGAAATAGAGAGGCACTTCCTTTTCTTGAGTTCGCGTCGGATTTTGCGACGAAACTGATTCAAACCGAGGAATTTATTGAACTCATTTCGTAGACACGGATAATTCTAATTTCGTAAGTTCACAATGCTCAATATTAAAGTTAGAGTTTTATCTAGAATCAATTTTTATTAAGAGAAATTAAAATGTTCTCTCTCTGTCTCTGTCTCTCTGTCTGTCTGTCTCTCTCTCTCTTTCTCCCTCCCCCCCCTCTCTCTCTCTCCCCCTTTGTCATTCTCCAGGTCTATCAACATTTTCTTACAAACTTCGAAGATAGTTATCGTCCCTCTGGCTTCCAAAGTTCTCGCTGTCAGCGGGAAAAAACTGTAGTTGACTCCAGAGATAAGTTCCTTTTCGCTGGACAAGTTTGGCAGCTATTTATTCTTCATCATTCTTGCTTGTTGGTAAAAATGGTGTTTGCGGTGATTCTCCTTTGCATGAGAGAGAGAGAGAGAGAGAGAGAGAGCGAGAGAGAAGAGAGAGAGAGAGAGAGAGAAATCTTTGCTATTCAACTACTTTTCCTTCCTTTGCATTTCTAGTAAGTTTATAACATGATTAATAATTATACTGTGATATCTTTGATGAATAACATTTAACATACAATTTCTTTGTTACCAATTGTCTTTAAAAGTCTCTATAAGTGATTTATTGAAAATGATAAAGAAATAGATAATATCGATCCTGAGCAACTATATTGCCCGTTCTGGTTTCATGACATTATGTAAGTATGCCTTTGTATTGCATCTGAACTTCAATATTCAGGAAGAAATAAGTTTTTTTTTGGTTTAAACGTTTTAATTACTGATGTATTAAGTTTAATAAAAAGAAAAATACACTACTTTATGCGGAGTTTAGAATAATAAAGGGTTAATGTATTCAGTTATGAAAACTATTTTCCAAAATTGTAAATTTGTTGGTTCGTTGCTGTATCCTCTTTAATACTGATCTCTTGAAGAAGGAGAAACCTTAGGCGATTTTACAGTTTTGTCTGAATTAAAAGTTGAGGTAACTCGTCCAAGATTTTAAAAATTCTTTATTTTTTATTTATTTAATTATTCATTTATTTATTTGTTTTTACAAAATATCGAATATAATTGATTAATTCATACACATGATATGGCGCTAGACAGATATATGGTGACATTAGTCCAGCAAGTCTGTAATATCTTCATTATTAGAATAACACGATTATTATTATATTATTATTATTATTATTATTATTATTATTATTATTATTATTATTATTATTCTGAATATGAACCCTATATTCATATGGAACATGGCCCACATGAGCCACTGACTTGAAATTCAGGCTTCCAAAGAATATGGAGGTCATGAGGAAGAAGTAACAGGAGGTAAAAGGAAATACAGTAAGAAGAGAAATGAATTACCAAGGTAAAAAATACATAAAAACGTAAGTAAACGTAAGAGAGACGAATTCACAGGCATGAACTAATATGTCCACAGTCACGTATCTCTTTGTACGAGTGCAGAGAAAATGATAAAATAGATAAAAATGTAAAAGTAAACGTAAGGGAGGTAATACGTCCACCGTCCCGTATCTCTGTGTACGAGTGGATGTGAGGTACATTTGTCTAAACGCGAGATATCGAGCACAACTCCCCTTTCCAATTAAAATCTCTCGAAAGTCTCGTAACAAAGAGCTCGAGTAGAAAGTTTGGGGGAAAAGAAGTTAAGATTTTAATGGTCTGGGACATGGAGAACAAAGGAGGAGGAGAACAGATGGGAAGGATTAGATTCGTCTAATAGTCAGTTGAGAATCCACTTCCTGTATTTCCTCGGTGTATCTAGATAGCTCTATCAATATCCACTGCAATGGCGGATCTAGAAATCTTTCATGGGGAGCCACTTAGGATTACACACACACACACACACACACACACACACACACACACACCACACATATATATATATATATATATATATATATATATATATATGTATATATATATAACGTATAGTAACATGTACACTCATATGGTACATATATATTAACATTTATATAATGTATGCATGTATATATATATTATATATATATATATATATATATATATATATATATATATATATATATATATATATATATATATATATATATATATATATGTGTGTGCGCGCGTCAACATAACATTTCGATTTTTTTTTCGTAACAGTTTGAATTTACACGATTTTCGGTGTGCAAATGAAAAAATCAAATTCGTGAGAGGCAAAAGGGCTTCAATAGACCCTCAAAAGGTCAGGTAAGCAGTCTGGAAGAACGTAAGTACTTAAACAATACCTGAGAATTTACCTGGCCAGAATGTACACCTTTCTCATTAGCCAGATCGACTAAACTTCTCGACTCACCAGTGACCCAATTGATAAGTCTTTCGTTCGAATTACTCCTAATGACTGAATAAGACAAAAATCAATACAAAATCAAGTAATTATTTTATATTAACACTGGGATGCTAAAGAAACCGTATTGATAAGAAATTCAACTATATTTTCTATAACTGAACTATAAAAGGCTTTTCGTGGTCATACCAAACCTTACCCCGAGGTCATATGGGGTATTTTCGAGCAATTATGGGAGAGGAAAATGTTTGGAAATATATAATTCACTTATAAAAAAAAACATTGCTGCCTACACCGCTTAACCAGCCATCGACATCTATTTTTAGTAAGCATACAAATTATCAAGCAATTAAGCCAGTGAAAGAATGTTTCGAAATATATTATTCACTTATAAAAAAAACACCTTACCTGCTACACCGCTTAACCAGCCATCGACATCTTGTTTTAATAATCATAAAAATTTTCAAGCAATTAACCGAGTGAAAGAATGTTGCAAAATATATCATTCACGTATAAAAAAACACCTTACCTGCCTACACCGCTTAACCAGCCATCGACATCTATTTTTAATGACCATACAAATTACAGCAAACACGACCGTTCATGGCAGAACGGATATCAACCTGCGTTTGTGTGAACAACTGAACATTGCTGGGTGTTGCATTTCCACTGTTTGCCTGTGGTCAACACGACAAGAGCACAGGCCAGACACAAAGCATACAGAGAATTATTTACACGATTAAATTCTTCCTCTGAAACTCCGGATATATATTTTTTTATTTTCCGCCTCGACAACTTGACGAAAAAGGGGGATTAAAGAAAGAAAATAAAAGAAAAAATAATTGAAAAGCCTGTGTCTATCAAATATGAATGAAAGGTCACTGTTCAAAAATAGCCCGTCTGCCTTAATTAACTCCGCTAAGGTCCAAGACTAAATAACCTCTTTTCATCTATGTTCTCAAAACTACTGGCAGACAATCTCGGGTCTTTTGATGACATTTTGGAAAAATTCTCAATGACGATCCAAATGACAAAAGAGTGCATAATATTAAAATATCTTATCCTGTTGAAATACAAAAATAGCCTACGAAATTCGTATATACACCTACACATACACACACACACACACACACACATATATATATATATATATATATATATATATATATATATATATATATATATATATATATATATATATATATTATTCCCTTGTATAGTAAGTGTAGAAGTTGGCTGGCTGGATGACTGGCCCGCAAGCCAAAAATACAGACTTCGAAGGGTATCAATTCCACGCAACTTTCTATACTACTTCGGGAGTCTAGTTAGACAGAAATGACAGGAGAATTTTCTCCATTTTAAAACCCCTGTAGTTGCCAAACCAATTCATTTGCTCTTTACGAATCTCGTCGGAATCCTGCCTTAAATCAATTAAGGTATAGAACAATAAAAAGACCATTAAATAGAATAAAAATCTAGCGAGCTGCAGTGATGGTCACAAATCTCTTGTTTTACTTAAGAGTTGGATCGACATACACACACAGTCAATTAATAATAAGATAATAATAATGTTGAAAAACGAGATCATAAACCAAAAATATTATTATTATTATTATTATCATTATCATTAATTACTAATTACTATTATTATTATTATTATTATTTTATTTATTGATTATTATTATTTATTTATTATGATGTTATTATTATTATTATTATAACAGCGGGTTGAGACGGTAAGTCTGAATCTTTGGATGTTTACGTGTATATCAAGCTTCTTATATATATATATGTATATATATATATCCTATATATAATATATATATCATATATATATATGTATATATATATATATATATATATATAGATATATATATAATGTATATATTTATATATGTATATATATACATTATATAATATATATATATATATATATATATATATATAATAGATATATATATATATATATATAGAAGCTTTGATACACGTAAACATCCAAAGATTCAGGATTTTACCGTCTCGACCCGCTGTTATAATAATAATAATAATAATAATAATAATAATAATAATAATAATAATAATAATAATAATTAATAATAATAATAATAATAATACTATTATTTGGTTTATGATCTCGTTTTTCAACATTATTATTATCATTGTTATTAATTGACTTTGTGTGTATGTTGATCCAACTCTTAAGTAAAACAAGAGATTTGTGACCATCACTGCAGCTCGCTAGATTTTTATTCTATTTAATGGTCTTTTTATTGTTCTATACCTTAATTGATTTAAGGCAGGATTCCGACGAGATTCGTAAAGAGCAAATGAATTGGTTTGGCAACTTACAGGGGTTTTAAAATGAAAAGAAAATTTCTCCGCATTTCTGTCTAACTAGACTCCCGAAGTAGTATAGAAAGTTGCGTGGAATTGAATACCCTTCGAAGTCTGTATTTTGGCTTGCGGGCCAGTCATCCAGCCAGCCAACCTCTACGCTTATTATACAAGGGAATAGTACAGCGCTTTTTATTTTCTCTTTGTTAGATGCTTTTTACCGCTGTCTTGACTCACTCAAGGAACAAAATGGTATTCTTGTGAGCGGGAAAAAAAGAAAGTTGGGTCTCTTGGTGAATAACAAAGCGAATTCGCCTTTTATCTTCCCATTTTTCTTCTTCGTCCTTTGGAGGAATAATATGAGAGAGAGAGAGAGAGAGAGAGAGAGAGAGAGAGAGAGAGAGAGAGAGTTCACTCGACGACATAGTTCCGAAAAGTTTTATCTTTCCGGTTGAGATGCGTAGAAGGACCCGGGACTCTGAGTTTTTTTTTTTGTATTATCATCATCATCACCGTTATTGCTGTCGTATTTCCCCTCTTTTTTCCCTTTCTTTATGCGTTCGCTTATGCTCACACGCACACGCACACGCACACAAACACACACAGAAACCTATCAAGTTTGAGCCTATGTGCATTCCAGGAAAGTATGAAGAGTTATTCTACTTTGTTATGGTCGTTTCAGAAGATGCCAGTAGCTTTTAGCAAAGGTCTGGTGTCCCAGGAAATGAGGTGTTCATAAAGATACATAATATTCGTCATCATCCTCCCACACTGCAATAAACTCAGTTTGAAGGAAAATCCAGGAAGTCCCTCCAAGTACAGGATCTCTCTGATAACGAGCGGAAAATAATAGAGTCACTTATTATGCTGTTAATACATATTATAGGAAACAGAACATATCGTTGGAAAATAGACTGGGCACAGGATGCGCAATATTATACCTTGTAATATTTCCAGCATCGTAAGACATAAGGTGTTTGTGATCTAGCGGCCTGAATGATTGGTTT
>NC_087205.1:100552222-100572222 GCF_015104395.2 Macrobrachium nipponense | reverse complement strand
AGCAGAGGAAATGATATAAATATCACGATATATATATATATATATATATATCATATATATATATATATATATATATATATATATATATATATATATGTGTGTGTGGTGTGTGTGTGTGTGTGGCATGCACACACATACGGTACATACATACAATATTTTATATATGAAATATATTATATATATATATATAATATATATATATATACATATATACATATATATATATAATATATATTATATATATATATATATATATATAAATATATATATGATAATCGTAAGAGCCCCCCACCCCCAATGAAAGATTTCTAGCTGCGCCACCGCTGTTGAATAAACGCGAACCAGATATCGTGCCCCATTATTTCCGGGGAGATTTCTTGAGCATTTTCCCACTCACCGGGCATCTACTAAATCGTTAGCACTAGATTATCATAACCCCTCAAATAATATAATTCTAAGGAATACTTTGGTCATCCTTTGGATGTAACATTTTTTTTTTCTTTTTTACAAAAACAGTGATTCGGCTGTTCTCAGGGAAAGCTGCCATGCCGTCTAGGAAATAGCATTTTTTTTTCTGATTCTCAGTGTAGGAATGTTTTCTCCGAATATCTGAGGAGCTGGCATAGTCGATATCTGTTTTCGTTCTCTAAGAAGGGTTATTTTGCCATAAAAAAAGAGACTAAGATGCAGTTTGTATCAGAGGAAAATAAGAGAGAGAGAGAGAGAGAGAGACGGGAGATGGAGAGAGAGAGCAGAGAGAGAGGAGAGAGATGAGAGGGTCCTAAGAAAAAATATTTTTTTGGCAGAGAAAAAGTGAAATAGATTGAGAGGGAGAGAGAGAGAGAAAGTGAGAGAAAAAAATATTGAGCGAGAAAAAGTGGAAAAGTTTGAGAGAGAGAGTGAAAAACATTAAGAGAGAGAGAGAGAGAGAGAGAGAGAGAGAGAGACTAAATAAAACAGTTTAGTGAGAGAGAGAAATTAAGAGAAAAGTACAAATAAAGAGAGAGGGGTGGGGGAAGATTTTCCATAATATAGCTAACCAGTCCATTGACGCTGAAAATATAGAAATGAATTATATTCACTTGCATAATCTTAAATTCATAATTGTTCTTCGATGAACGATCGGCAATAGTATAGCCTGGAGAATCTGTTCAGAAAACTCCCGTAAAATCCTAGAAATTTAATGTAACAAACATTCTCTCACATGTCGACCAAATTCATGGCTATTTTTTTTTCCAGAGTTTGGTCAATAAATCAAATAACTTGAATTTTAAGGAACACGTGTATCTTAAGTATTTCAGGAGGCAATAATACCTTCGACTATTTACGTACTGAGGTTTAGTAAATTCCTTTGAACAAAATGGTCATTAAGTGTACTTTTTGCTTCGCGATATTATATTAAATACATTCGCTGAAATTTAATCCATAAATAAAAGATCAATAAATGTAAAACGAGTTTCCGATTATTTAGATTCATGCGACGTTATCGTTCATAAATCTCTCATTTTCCTTAGATATGCAAACATGTTTAAAGCATAAAATGCATTAATGAACCGAGGAAAAGTAATATACAAATATTTTCTGATGATAAAAGGAAACGAATTCTCCAACGAGAGTTTAAAGCTGAATAGGAGAAAAACTACAGATTTCTTTTTCCAATTTCTTCAGAAGTTGAAGCAAAGGTGCATTGCATTACTACCCTAATACTATTATCCTTCCATTTTGATACATTCTCATCTATTTGTTAATTTATTAATTAATTTTTCTAATAAGTGTCATCTCTTCTTTCTGTATTTCCCTTTACCTCCTCTCACTTCTTCCTAATGAACACCATATTCTTTGGAAGCTTGAATTCCAAGACAGTGGCCCCTTTGGTGGGCTTGTTCCACATGAATAATAATAATATAATAATAATAATAATAATAAGAATAATAACGTGACGTTGATTTGACCCAAAAATCAAGAAGAAAGGTAGCGCTCATTGATGTCACAATACCATGGGACACATAGTTGATAAGAAAGAGAGGGAAAAAAAAATGGATAAGTATCAAGATCTGAAATAGAAATAAGAATGATGATAGGGATATGCCAGTGGAAATTGATACATATCATAGGAACACTAGGCACGATCCCAAGATCCCTGAAAAGGAATCTAGAAAAACTAGAGGCTGAAGTAGCTCAAGGACTCATGCAGAAGATGTGATCCTAGAAACGGCGCACATAGTAAGAAAAATGATGGACTCCTAAGGAGGCAGGATGCAACCCGGAACCCCACACTATAAATACCACCCAGTCGAATTGGAGGACGTGATAGAGCAAAAAAAAAAAAAAAAAAAAAAAAAAAAAAAAGAAAAAAAAAAAAAAAAAAAAAAAAAAAAAAAAAATTAATCTTTGAGCGGGCATGTTGGTGTTCCTGCCCTGCAGATATTAGGTTCATTTTGCATTTCTTTTATTTCACAACGTGATGGCAACGCGTGCTCAAGATTTATTTAGTGCATGACTTAATTAACGAAGCGTTCTCTTCGTCTTTAACACATTTTAAATCATGAATTCGCCCCTTTTCCTTCTTTTAGCTTGGCTTTCTCTTCTTTCTCCAAATACAATCATATTTTCATAATTTACATTTTTATCTTTATTATTTTTTGTAAATTCTATTCTTTTTTAAGATATGCTCTCATATATCTTTCTGCATTTCCATTGCCTTCTGTTACTTCTTTCTAATGAGCTCCATATTTTTTGAAAACTTGAATTTCAAGGCAATACCTCTAGTGGGCTTGGTCCATATGAGTAGGGGTCCTTTTTTGAATAATAACAAATTTTGTTTGTAACGTTAAATCTTTGGTTGTAAAACTTCGTAAACTGTGAACTGATTATAAAAAGAATATTGTTTATTTTAATTTTCATCTAACTACAGGTCTATTGTACAAAAGGCCTCATGTTTAATATCTAAATGGGATTTTTCAATCATAGTTTCATTCCTTCAAGCACTTATAAGAGTTTCTTTACCCTCCTAAACACTCATTGCTCTTCATATGCTTTTGCTTATTAGTTGCAAAGGCATCTCCTGTAATTGTCGTAAATGGTAATAAGTGTAATGAAACAGGAAGGCTTTACATCAAAGGCGAAAGTCCCTTTGATTCACTCACAGGAAGGCGTTTGCCTTACCTAGCCCAGCGAAATGTAAGCGACATTTGGAGCTCGTTAAGTGAATTCTCCTATTTGCTTTATGGTTAAGTGAATTCTCCTATTTGCTTTATGGTTAAGTGAATTCTCCTCTTTGCTTTATGGTTCAGGCAATTCAGTCTTTTGAAAGAATTTTACCTCAAACTCGTCTTTATTTCAATGAAGTGAATAACCGGTGGTGACAAATCGAAAAATAGTTGCATGGACATGTTTTGAAGAACTATTGTTAAATCTAATATTTTTTAAACTATTAGATTTACCTTTGTTGCGAATGAAATTGAACACAGTCAGTGCTGCTAATAACATTAAGTTCCTAATAATAATAATAAATAATAGTAATAATAATAATAATAATTAATAATAATAATAATAATAATAATAATAATAATAATAATAATAATAAGAGTGTGATCCTAGAAACGGCACACATAGTAAGAAAGTGATGGACTAATAAGGAGGCAGGATGCAACCCGGAACCCCACACTATAAATACCACCCAGTCGAATTGGAGGACTGTGATAGAGCAAAAAAAAAAAAAAAAAAAAAAAAAAAAAAAAAAAACAAAAAAAAAAAAAAAAAAAAAAAAAAAAAAAAAAAAAAATAAAAAAAATTTAAAAAATATAATAATAATAATAATAATGGACGAAGGCAGACTCCGCAGCATAGATCAGAAAACCAGGAAACATATGACAATACACAAAGCACTACACCCAAGAGCAAATACGGACAGACTATACATAACACGAAAAGAAGGAGGGAGAGGACTACTAAGTATAGAGGACTGCGTCAACATCGAAAACAGAGCACTGGGGCAATATCTGAAAACCAGTGAAGACGAGTGGCTAAAGAGTGCATGGGAAGAAGGACTAATAAAAGTAGACGAAGACCCAGAAATATACAGAGACAGGAGAGAAAGACAGAAAGAACAGAGGACTGGCACAACAAACCAATGCACGGACAATACATGAGACAGACTAAAGAACTAGCCAGCGATGACAATTGGCAATGGCTACAGAGGGGAGAGCTAAAGAAGGAAACTGAAGGAAGGATAACTAACGGAGGCGACAACAAGATTCAGCGGCCCTAAGAACCAGATATGTTCAAAGAATGGTAGACGGAATAACATCTCTCCCATATGTAGGAAGTGCAATACGAAAAAATGCAACCCATAAACCACATAGCAAGTGAATGCCCGGTCACTGCACAGAACCAGTACAAAAGAGACATGATTCAGTGGCAAAAGCCCTCCACTGGAGCCTGTGAACAAGAAACATCAGCTACCATTGCAGTAATAAGTGGTACGAGCACCAACCTGAGGGAGTGATAGAAAAACGATCAGGCAAAGATCCTCTGGGGACTATGGTATCAGAACGGATAGGTGATACGTGCAAACAGACCAGACGTGACGTTGATTGACAAAGTCAAGAAGAAAGTATCACTATCATTGATGTCGCAATACCATGGGACACCAGAGTTGAAGAGAAAGAGAAGGAAAAAATGGATAAGTATCAAGATCTGAAAATAGAAATAAGAAAGATATGGGATATGCCCAGTGAAATCGTACCCATAATCATAGGAACACTAGGCACGATCCCAAGATCCTTGAAAAGGAATCTAGAAAAACTAGGAGGCTGAAGTAGCTCCAGGACTCATGCAGAAGAGTGTGATCCTAGAAACGGCACACATAGTAAGAAAAGTGGATGGACTCCTAAGGAGGCAGAAATGCAACCCCGGAACCCCACACTATAAATACCACCCAGTCGAATTGGAGGACTGTGATAGAGAAAAAAAAAAAAAAAAAAAAAAAGAAAAAAAAAAAAAAAAAAAAAAAAAAAAAATAATAGTGCAAGATTTTGTGGCTTGTTTGATGATCTATATTCCGAACATATAATGATGATGATAACAATGAGAAGAATAAAGATAATAATAATAATAATAATAATAACAGCGCAAGATTTCTAGCATATGTTGTGGCTTGTTTGATGATCCATATTCTGAACATATAATACTTCTACTACTACTTCTACTACTACTACTACTACTACCACTACTACTACTAATAATAATAACTGCGCAAGATTTCTAGCAGAAGTTGTGGTTTGTTTGATTATATTTATATTATGAACATAACTCTTTAAATAACTTGGTTGAACGCTCACTAATCCAAATTATTCAAAGAGAGATTTGAAAATGCAGTGGGTAGTTTTCAACAGCGTAATCCTCTGACTGAATTACATATTCAAGAAAATCCTGATTCGTTTCCTCATGATTAATGAGACCAAACTAAGCTTTCTGAAACTGCAGTTGAGAGGCTGTCAAATTCATTGCGGTGTGATTTATGCAACGAAAGTAAACCGTCTGAAACTTGGATGTGAAGCCTTAATCAAGAATCTCTTTCAGACGCAGGTTTGTGATTATAGTATATTCTGTTGAAGAGATGGAAACTGTGTCTCCTGTTTCCCTCTATAGTTCTCACAGTGTTTTTTCCTACGAAGTTATATTGTTTCTTTGTTTGTTTGTATGGTGTTTTTACGTTTCATGGAACCAGTGGTTATTCAGCAACGGGACCAACGGCTTTACGTGACTTCCGAACCACGTCGAGAGTGAACTTCTATCACCAGAAATACACATTTCTAACACCTCAATGGAATGTCCGAGAATCAAACTCGCGGCCACCGAGGTGGCAGGTCAAGACCATACTGATCACGCCACTGAGGCGCTAAGAAGTTGTAAGGATTATTGTTGTTTTAGCCGGAGGAAGCTCATGTTTCTCTTTATACAGTTATAAAAAACTGGATTCAACTTCAGAAGGAAACTTTTGGAATCTCGCTCTCTCTCTCTCTCTCTCTCTCTCCCTCTCTCTCTCTTTCAGCATGCAATACTCAAATGTTAGTGACTAAATGGCAGAGGTTGTGATGTGAGCAAGGAAAATATCTCACTTTTTAAAAAGATATACGCAACTGGTAGACGTGGTAATGTTCATACTATACTATTATCATTTATGAATATCCTCTGTTGAACTAATTTCCAAGAAACAGACGCATTCGTTGTATAAATGTAAACCTTTACTTTACCATGAAATGAGTGGAAACCCCGAATCATTTCCTTTGTATGTATACCACCTTTTCAAAGCACAAGAGCTTATTCAATTGTGCTTTATTCATGAGACCACATAAATACTGACTACCATTGTTGTACCAGTGATACTGCAATGGTCATGCTTCTCTTTTGCTCGTTGAATAAGTTCTTAGAGGAAATATATTTCTTATAAAAGAGCTATAGCGTAGAATATAAAAACTTGAACGAAAATAACAATGATGTCCGAGAAATAATGTTCCTTTTGTTTGTATTGTAAAAAAAATGGATTGTTTCATGGCTGAAATTCTTCCCGTTTCGTTTTTTTTCTCAGCAGGGGGATAAATTGAATGGAAAATCTACGGCTGCCTGAATTGGGCTATTGTTATTACGTAAGAAACGTTATTGTTCGCTTTGCTTGCATCCCTGAGTAACTGTTTCATACGAGGTGAATATAATGACTACGGCGCTAGGGACGTTCAAGAAAATTTTTCATGGGATCGCTGTTCGCTCTAAAAAAACACATGGACTGATAACGGTAGAATTCACGGTGCCTATCAAAAAAATTAACAGGAATTTTCAGAGTCCAAATAGATAGTGTGACTTCACGAGAACAGCGCGAACATAAACAAACGGACACTTCGAAATGTATCAAATTATTCTCACCTCATTCAGGGCCCTGCACGATTGCCACGTCTTTCCTGGAGGGTTCCTTAACACCTTCCTTTATCTATGAATCCTGCATGACCTAGGAATCCTCATCTTCACCAACGACTCCCTGACACGACGTACTTGAATCCTGGGAGATTGACATCCTTCTCTTCGACTCTTATACGGGTTCATCGTCCGGTACGTGTCACAACGCAGACGCTCGTATACGAGGGCCTTTCTACCCTTTCCCTTCCTTAAGCTATGTTGACGATGCCTGGATGATGTCCGTCTAATACGATATAGGCGTTGACGACAGTAACAGACGGATATGAATACAAGAATTGCGATGTTAGATGTCTCATCTTACACGGATATGAAGATACAGAAACAGGTCGCGTAGAAATAATAGAAACAAAAGCAGCTAAGGCTCACGACAACTATGATAATTCAGACTCTGACAATGATATACATATATATTCACACACACACACACACACATATATATATATATATATATATATATATATATGTATATATATATATATATATATATATATATATATATATATATATATTTACATATAAGAGTATATATATGTGTGTGTATGTGTGCGTGTTCATTTGAGAGAGGGCGCGCGCGTATCTGATAGAGAAATTGCATTCTGATCCAGGTTTTCATTAGATGGCAAGATACTCATTCAATCTTATGACTTGTTAAGAGGGAAATACGTATAGTTTTTGGGGAAAAGACATAATTAATTCTTTATTCAGTTATTATATCTCTTAACCGCAGAAATTTAAGTAAAATAAGAAATGATAAAAAAAAATATGTATTTCATACATAAGTTGATATCGCCTGTGTTAACGCGAAATTATTCTGCAAATTCTGATTTCAACAGTGATATTTGTTTTGTATGTTCACGGGTTTTTTGTTAAAGATAATGTGTAAGGGATTGACTAACTTCCCCATTAATTACTGACAGACTGTTTGATCGATGTGGGGAAGCTAGATAATTGACAGTCTGTCATTAATATTGTTTGAACTTGAACGTAATAATTCTTTGAAATAAGATATCAGGCGATGATTGGAATATAAATACCCAATTATGAACGCCGAATGAACGAGAGAGAACGGTGTAATTAACTGAAACAAGTTAAGACTACAATTAGAAAGCAAAATTTATGTGTGTATCAAACTATGTTACTATTAGAAAGCAAAATTTATGTGTTTATTAAACTATGCTACTAATAGAAAGCAAACTTTATGTGTGTATGAAACTATGCTACGATTAGAAAGCAAAATTTATGTGTGTATGAAACTATGCTATAATTGGAAAGCAAAATTTATGTGTGTATTAAACTATGTTACAATTGGAAAGCAAAGTTTATGTGTTTATTAAGCTATACTACAATTAGAAAGCAAAATTTACGTGTGTATTAAACTATGCTAGAATTAGAAAGCAAAATTTGGCTATTAAACTATGCTACAATCAGAAAGCAAAGTTTATGTGTTTATTAAATTATGCTACAGTTAGATAGCAAAATTTATGTGTGTATTAAACTATGCACTTTAAACTTGTGTGACAAAATAAAATTTTTTAAAGTCCCGCAACGGAAATAGCCCATCAATTGTTAACATATACGATAAATAAGAGAAAACTTATAACCAAAAAAGTTTGCACGGGAAATGGAAAGCACTTGCTTCTCATGCACAAGACAGAAACGACTCGAGGCTGTGTATGAAGGGAGAGGCGGGGAAGAGAAAAGGGCCAAGAACAAAATAGTAACCAGCAACAATGTACAAGCAATTAAGAACGGATACCAGATGCCTCAGCTATAATGACCAACCTGAAAGTGAGGAGGATCCTTGTGATGATCAGGAAAGGAGGAGAAGGAGAGGAAATCCTTCTTAGCCAATCTATCCTCAAGTCTCCTTTGAAGGATCAGTCACGAAAGACCTTCGATTTTCTCCAACTTTAATGCCCAACCAAAAGTGACAAAGGGGTTTGTGCGGAGTCCCTCAGGGAAAAACTCTCGTCCCTCACTTTAAAGCCCAACCCAAAAGTGACATAAGGGTTGTGCGGAGTCCCTCAGGGAAAAACTCTCGTCCCTCACTTTTTGATGTATTTCGTAAATATGTCCGATGACCTTAAACAAAGTCAGAATTTGGCTCTTTGATCCAAATAATGGCAGGGTTATTTTTGGAACCTCTTCTAAGCCTGAGCATCTCGTGTACAAAGGCCGGCTCGAATTTCCATTGTGGGAAGTGGGAGAGGATTAACAGCATGGCTTTCATGTTACACTCGATAGATTAATTAAACTCTCTCTCTCTCTCTCTCTCTCTCTCTCTCTCTCTCTCTCTCTCATCCTCTCTCTCTCATCTCTATATTATATAATATAATATATATATATATCTATATATATCTATATATATATATATATATATATATATATATATATATATACAGTATTAAATGTTTGTTTATTTGATTATTTTCTATCATTAACCTACCAAACTCCATTAAAGTGTGTTTTATATGTCTGCTTATGTATATCTAATTTTATTCTCTGGACAATGAGGAACGATAATAGAGTTTACTTCTAAAGGCGATTCAAAAGTTAACTTACTATCAAGTTCCTTAACTAACAAACACCAAATGTTATTTAAAATTTGAAGCATCCATTCTCGAATCTAATTTGCCTTTGTAATGTTTCTTTTATATTGTACTGAAGAGGATGATTAAGCTTACATCTAAAGGCGATGCAATGGTTATCCTGGAATTATTATTTTCTTCCTTTACAAGTAAACACAAGTATTTAGTTATATCTTTAAGCATCAACTCTCGAATTTAGTATGCATTTATAATGTTCCTTTTACGTTGCAAGACCTGTGCATAAAATTCCTTTCTACGGTTTATTAGACATAGTCAATCTGGATGCAAATCAGTTCCGGCCCAGGTGCTAAACTTCCTTATCATTTCCATTCCGAGGAAAGAATTTTGGTCTCCTCCAAGAGAGAGATTTCAAAATTGCGAGGTGTGCCATTATTCTCACGCGGATAAGACGGTGGTGTCAAGCAATCGTGGACGAGCATTCTTACGTCACAGTTTCTTCTCTTATTTTGATATTCTTCTGTTGTTGAATTGCTCGGTTATAAAAGAATGGTTTTGTAGCGAAAAACAAGTTTAACAGAAAGCACAAAGTCTATAAATGAAAGTATATTAAAACTATTCCTTCAAGATGAGCGTATTCATCAACGAAGACCTTTTATTCTTTCGATGCATATTAAAAGTGGATGCTAGTTTTATTCAAGCAATTAAGAATGATCAGCATTCCAAATATCGCAAACAATGGAGAAACAAATCCACAGTTATGTAAATGTGCATATATATAAATTTAAAGCTTTAAGGACAGCTTTGGGGAATCTGTTCGGTTCCCCTTATCAGATTGATAAGGGGAACCGAACAGATTCCGGAAAGCTATATTTAAAGTTTTAAATTTAGATATAATTTACATTTACATAACTGTGGATTTGTTTCTCCATTTGAAGACCCGTGCTGCGATGAGGATGTTTGAACCGCAAACATTGATATCGTCATGCATTTAAACTCTGTCTGACTTTGAAGAATGGAAATAAGCCAAATCATGGTATGGGTCTTTGAAGACTAAATACACACACGCACACACACACGCACATATATATAGATTATGTTTTGTATCTATTTATAATAGTTCCCGTATACGCTCATTACTACAAACCTTAAATGTACATGGGATTGTACAGGGTGCCCATAAAGTCTCCCAGTACCATTCTGGGCAATAAATATTTGTAATGGTACGAGGGGGACTTTATGGACACCCTGTATTCTACATTGGAAGTTGGGGTTTTAGCCCGTTTCCTTTATGGGTCAAGGGCTTGTAGTAGGAACACCCAAAATACTGCAAGGAAATCGAGAAATCAGATGCCATTATCTATTATAAGTCCTTATGCAACAATTATAACAATAATAGATGTCATTTGTATGACGACATTCTAGAAGGAATCTCCTCAAAGTGAAGAAATCAATCAACACTGAAGATTACGAAGATCAAAGACGCGATAGAATCTGACGCATTTCCATTTAAACGGAATGAGAAATATGGAAAAAGGATGTGACCTCATTTCCTACGGGCTGGACCTCGACCTCACAAAAAATGGGGGAACAAAAGGAGGAAAAGAAACCCCTATCGCTCACAAAAGAAAAAAGAAAACTTCTGAAAGGTAAACGGAAAAAAAGTCTTTCAGATGATTTCATGGGAAAGACTTCTCCGTCGATAGCGAAGGAGAGAGAGAGAGAGAGAGAGAGAGAGAGAGAGAGAGAGAGAGAGGGTGGTGGTAGAGGGGTAGGAGAAGAGGGAGAGAGAGTGGCGATAAAGGTTTCTAGGGGACGTATAACCAAAAAACATTTAAATAAAAAAAAAATAACTTCTTTCCCACCTTGACATCGCCCTCTGGCTAACGTGATTCGTTCCTGAAATGTTTTTCCATTGTAGTCTTGAGAAAATTTTAAGTATATCGTGATATATAAAGAGCTCAAATAGACTTGTATAGACTAAAAAGAACCAGGAGAAACTAATACTGCTAATTAAAAAAAATTGATATTAATAGCCGTGGATCGTTGGGGGTATGGGACGATGTGCGCTGTGGTTACTGGTTTGGGAGGGGGATGGAGTAGAAGGGCGAATGATACCAAACTTTTCCTTCACAAATCACAAATAAAAGAATAAACTCTAAATAGATCATATTATAAAAAGCTCCTATGGAAAAGATGATCACAGTATAAAAGACTTCTATGGAAATGGATCTACCACAAAGGACTAGACGTCACCAATACTGTAGGATACAAAATCTGAAAATTATATCATTATGATAAAAATAATGGCAAAACATCTAAAGAAACTAGTAACCGGAAAACCTTCCAAAGTACCCTTCCTTCAATCTGGGTGAGTGACCTTGAGCATAAAGGCTCATGGTAAAGGTCAAGAAGCAGAATCCTGGACAGAAAAGGAAAAGTTCTTCTGGTGTTTATCTTAGAAATGCCAGAATAAGACCCGTATCGACTTCCAATCCGTGACTGAGAATTGACTGGCCAGGAAATCTTTCCTTGTCTCAATTTGACCTTGTCTCTGTTTTTGTGGATGATACAATTTCCAGGTCACTTTCTCTCGTGTATGCATCGTTCCAGTATGTACGCACTTGTGTATGCACACGGTGCACGTTTATGGCTGTTTTTAAGTCCTTGAACAGGGAGTAAAATCGAAATACACGGATCCCTTTGTCTGTCATACACACTTATACAATAATAATAAACTTCGAGGTAAAATACATATACACGCAATCACATGAAGGAAACGGAATGCCGGTAATTCAAGAATTAATTCGTTTCATGAATGTCTTACAATACAAAACCTGGCAACTCTAGCTAATCATGCTTCTACTGGATGGATTTATATATACATAAAACAGGCTCTTGTCGCCATCTAGTAAGGAACTGTATAAATATCACTCTTGGTGCATAACAACGGCTTCAGTTGAGATGACGAATATGGGAATCATCTTAACCTTTCTCGACATTACCGGCTACATTTAGTAATCTCTGGCATCAAGTCGTAAAAAGATGCCAGAAAGCGCCACCGTATGAAAGCGTGCCCTTTCTTATGTAAATGAAATCATCCTCTGTGAATTAGCTCACGATTAATGAAACAAAGAGGTCGTTGGCTGTAAACCAGGTTACCATTCTTGCCGATTTCCAGAGGAGGTATTTTTGACTTCACCGAGAAAGAGTTTCAGAATCGTAGAGTGTGCAGTGGTTCCCACGCGGATCAAGCAAAGCGTTTGTGTCAGGGAATAAAAATGCAAAGAAACTGAGACGAACAACAGCATTCTTGATACCTGAAATTGTATTAAATGCACGAAGACGTGATACTTCGGGTTTTAGAACAGAATATACAATTTAGGCTAAAGACCAAGCGCTGTGACCTGTGAGGTTATTATTCAGCGCTGAAACAGAAATTGACAGTAAAAGGGTTTTGAAAGGTGTAACATGAGCAAAACCTCGTGGTTGTACTTACGAGGCAGCTCACCTTGGGAAAGTTTGACAAACTTTCCGGAATGGCTCATATATAATATATATATATAAATATTCCATTATATATATATATATATATCTATATATATATTAACTATATATATATATATATCTTACGGGTATGAATTATTGTGTTAGTGAATTACATGCTGTATCAGCTGCTCTTGCTTGGAGACAGAGAGTGCCATAGAGACAGCCTTCTTGAATGAAGGAATCTGATGTGTGTGCATTTTAGGCTGGTGGCTGTCCGTACTGTAACCATGGGCGATCTTGGGGTGGGGTGGATGTGTGCATCCGTTTGTGCATGTGCAAGGCGTCTGAGGGAAAGACACATTCCTATGTGATAAGAAGAAAGACGATCGAGGGGGACGCCAAAATGTCGGGCAGAAAAACCCTTCTCAAGGTTTGGCACATATTTAAATGACTTAGAAACAGTTGCCTTTGAAAAGAGAGAAGTGTGAAGTGTATCCCTTTATTTAATATTGTGTTATAAGAAATATAATGAACATATCTTTGTTACAGATGGGCTCCATATCATGGTACTAGAAACGGGATTCTCTGAACTTGACTATTACAATGTAGCAGTTGACATTTTGAGTCTAGGAGTGATTATTTAGACTAAACCAGGAGAGTGGAATAATAACTTATAGTTTTCTTTATGGGGCAGACTTGGATTTTTATCACTATGACTTATTAATCATTTTGTTCGATTTTTATGTTCATCTGCTTTGGGTAATAAATAGTATAATTTTTGTATTTACGTGAGCTTATTAGCCTGTGACATGCTTGCAGATAGAGGGCGCCTGCTGCCAACAGGTAAGGGTTGTCAATTTGTGTAGTTTTGTCAAAAGGGGGGGTGTTTATACATTATATATATATTATATATATATAATATCTATAATAAATATATAATATAGATATATATATATATATATATATACATATATATAGATATATATATATATAGCAGATAAATGATATGTATATATATACATATAAATATATATATATAATATATATATATATATATATATATATATATACGCAATAAGCCTACAGATGTCCTTTGATATCTATAAATCACGATGATGTGATAACACACACACACACATACACACACACACACACACACACACACACACACATATATATATATATAATATATATATATATATATATATATCATATATATATTTGTTTGTGTGTGTGTTCAATTCACTGCACAGTTATAGACTTAGACAAACGCAGTGATCTTCCATGTACAGTACGTGCCTGGAAAATTTTACTTAAGTTACATTTTAATTAAAAAAAAAAAACGAAGAAATCAAGAAAATATGGCGAAAGTAGCCACCACGCTATATGAAAATCTCAGCACAGAAAAGTAATGATATAGTAAACAGACTAAAAAAAAAAAAAAAAACCCACACAAAACGATACCTTAAAAAAAAATGCATTAAGAAAAGGAAAGAAGACCAATGTTGCCTTACACAGGATCCTTCCCTCAATCAAGATAAGTGGCCTCGTGCATGAAGGTGCATGGCAAAGCTGCAGACGACTTTCTGAAGCAGCTTTACAATGCATATAAAGCACGGAGAGAAGAATGCACACAACCAACACAGGGAGACGAGTCGCCATCTTCTTTCATATTCAACCTGAAAGGAAGAAAACCTGTTCTTTGAATTTTTTTTTTTTTAATGGAAATTCATTTTGGTGTTTTGCGTTCGTGAATTGAACCATTTCTTTGAATATTTATTTTTTTCAAATCTAATTTCATTTTGGTTTTTTGTGTTCGAGAATTGTACGAGCTGATTAATTTTTTATTTTCAAAAGTGGAAATTGATTTTGGTGATTTGTGTTCGTGACCTGAACCATTTCTTTGAATATTTTTTCATTTTTTTCAAAACTATAAATTCATTTTTTTTGTTCGAGACTTGAATGAGCGGATTCATATCAGTTTCCAAATCGTTGCATCCTGTTTTCCCAAAATTGGGAATAAATGCTCATGCCAGTTCGTCAAGTATATATATCTTAGTTTAACCAGACCACTGATCTGAATAACAGCTCTCCTAGTGCTGGCCAGAAGGATTAGGTATTTTTTACGTGGCCAGGAACCAGTTGGTTACCTAGCAACGGGACCTACAGCTTATTGTGGGATCCAAAACACATTATATCGAGAAATGAATTTAATCAACAGAAATACATTCCTCTGGTTCCACTTTGGTTGAGCGGGCAGCCAGTTCGTCAAAATTAGGGACGAATTATACCACTCTTTCTGGTATAATTGCTGTCCATTGTATGGATTACTTTTCCTTTTATCTATAGAATGAAATTGGAAAGGTTGATTGATAATGTTCTGGATCACGCATCCAAATCAAGCAGTGAGATAGCTATTAAAAGGCCTATATGGATTGTTTATCTCATCAGTGACAAGAAATTTATTTCAAAATGAATTGCATATAAAGTAAAATTATGAATTTATTAAAAGCAATTTTTGAAGGCGAATTTGGCAAAATTTCACAAATAGTTTTGTAGTAACAGTTAGTTAATCGATATGCCAACCATATATTCTGACTTTTGTAATCAATAATAGGACACGATTTACTTTTTCAATCTCACGAAGGAATATACGTATTTCTGTCTGCACACAGTTTTATACCTAACAAAAGCCACATACAAGCAGACACACACACACACACACACACAAAAGCACTGACATCCATATACACGAGACCCACTTCCAAATGCATACATACAGAACGTTATAGTCTTTTTGTGACGAAAATGTAAGCTGTCTAAATGTATACAGAATATAAATTAAGTCTGAAAGAAAATTAAAATACTTTCATAAGGAAACTGGGGCCACATTAGAGGTCGGTTCTCAAAGCAAGATAAACAGTAACTACATTAATAGAAAGCTGTTTAATCTTCTCCCTAGTTATTCTATTCTGTCTCTCTTGAGACCATCTTCTTTGCTTCTTTCATATGAAAATGAAAATTCTTGACTGATTCTACAAATTTATTTGTGAACATTTGCCAAATTCACCTTCGGAAATTGCTTTTAATAAATTCAAAATTTTACTTTATATGCACTTTATCTTTAGGTGAATTTCTTGTCACTGATGAGGCAAGCAATTTATAAAATTGTTCATTTAATTATAAACTATCTGGTTGGTTTGAATATGCGAATCAGATCATTATCATTCAGTCATTCCAATATCATGTCATGAAAGGAAAATTAATCCATATAATAGCAATTCTACCAGAAAAAGTACTATAATTCACAGAAATAGAACTTGAATTAAATTACATCTCCCACCCCGGCCTCCGCCAAAGGATGAGGTTTTTATAAGACAGTTTCATAACTATCTGATAACAGAAATAGCAAAATTTTAAGAAGCAAAAAAGAAAATATCAACATTGCATTGCATTTTTCTTGATGTAGATTTCTCAGATTAAAAAGATTTTTGGTGTGTTTTTGTGTGTGTTTTTTTCTTTTGTTTGTGTGTGTGTGTGGTTTTTTTTGTTCACGAAACTGGTGCACTTACTTATTCACATCACTATGGACACTCCATGGAGAACCAAAGTAATAAAAGGTAAAAAACAAACATTAAACTTATAGTCACTTAACAGTGACCATAATAGCTGAACGGACAATAAAGTAACCAGAATGGCAAACGACGATTTAGAACTCTATAAAGACTTGACCAATCAAACATCAAATTACTTTGTAGAATCATTGACTGACATAGCTGCTCATTTTTGTCAAACGTCGATCTCCGATCTAAAATTGCCTCTCAATTGTCTAGCCATTCTGTTGATCTTCAGGCTTATATGGTTAAAAATAACACGACCGATAGCCACAAATAACTCTCGAATCTGCCCCTTTGATCTGAATACCGGAGAGCGGTTATTTCTGGAACCGCTACTGAGCTGAACACCAGCCGCTCGTATACAAAGGGCGCTTCGGATTTCCATTGTGTAAAGTGCAGGAGACTGACTCTTCATAGCTTTCATTGCTTCACTGGATGGATTCATTAAAGTCTCTCTCTCTCTCTCTTTTCTCTCTCTCTCTCTTTATTCGTTGTTGCTTTGTCTTTCGCGTCATCGAGGTTTTTCTTCTTCTTCTTCCTCTTTCTAGCTCGGTGTTCTTTCGTCACCCAATGGAAGGTCGTACTTTCGTTCTGTGAAATTTTTAACATCTGTTCTGGAGTCAAATGCGTTTTTGCAATAAATGATGAAAATGGAAGAACTCTAAATTTTAGGGAAACCAGATATATATATATATATATATATATATATATATATGATATATATATATATATATATATATATATATATATATATATATATAAAATATATATATATATATATATATATATATATATATATATATATTATATATATATATATGTGTGTGTGTGTGTGTGTGTGTGTATGTATAATTATATATGTAAAAGGTTACTCATTTGTATTACTATGGAAAATATATTCGTAGATAAATCAGACTATACCTTTACGTTCAGTAGACACATTTCTTTGTGCTTTCAACAGCTTAGTATTTGTATTACCATTTGTTATCCCAAGTATTCCAGTTTAAAATAGATATCTGCATACTTTTTTAATCATTACCGGTGATACATGTCTTTATTGTCATTCGTATGTAGGACAATAGAGTAAGCTGACAACAAAGAAGCCAAGAGCAGCATGATTATTCTAAATTCTTAATTTCTATCAATTTTGATTAATTCTAATATATATATATATATCAGTGATATAGATTTGATAATGTCATTTAGGGTACAAACTACATTGCAGGATGTCCTGACTCGCCTCGCCGCAGCTGAAAAGGCAGAAGGGTATGCAAGCTAATTCTCACTTAGGTAGATTAGGTTAGAGTACAACGCTCAGTCGAGATTAAAAAACGCCATTAGCGAAGTAAAATCGAGTTTAATAAAGGTGAAAAATACGACACTTTATGTATAGTTAGATGACATGAAAATGACAAAGAATTAATGAAGAGAAAATGTATCCAAAAATGACCCAGTAGCCAAAAGCATTATGCATGATTACTGACATGGAGATATACGAAGATAAGGGAAAATCTAGCTATTCCTACTAAAATCTGCCAGAGAGATATAGTATATAAATAGGTGAAGTGGATCCGTTCCCTACGATTTGGACGCTCTGCTTGGAAAAAAAATCGAGAAAATACAAAAGTAAAATAAAAAAGAAATCCACGTCACTTCCACCCGACAAAAATTTAAATAAAAAAAATCCGAAAAGGTGAAAAGAAAAAAAAAAAGGTTTCATACGACCTCTCTCAGGATAGCAAGGAGTGGCAAAACTTGAAAAGATTTTTTGTTAACCGGAGAGAGAGAGAGAGAGAGAGAGAGAGAGAGAGAGAGAGGGTTTTTTTTTTGTCCACGTATAGCCCTCCTGGTCAACAAGCGAAGCAGCTGGAGATAAAACGCAAAATAAAGAGTAACCTCTCAAGATCTTTTCTTCCACTTCTGTCTTTGCGTCACCGTTTCAACATCAGGGAAACTCTGAAAGCGAGGATGTTCGTGGAAATAAATCTAGAAAAAGAAACAGAAATAAAAAAAAACTGACGTCATAGCCAGTGTTAACTGCAAGAAAAAAAAACAAATTAAAGTGGGACAGTAAGAGAAGGCCGGTGAACGTTTTGACGTTTTGAGAAAAGGAAATATAACGTAGAAATTTTCTCTCTATGACAAATATATGCATGACATTAATATTGTTCGAAATTCGCTGAATTTGCTGAGAGTGCATCGTGTGACGTAATAGTACGATTGCCTGACTAGTAACTTTTAGCACCATTTCAGATTCGTAACCTCCTTCAGTGGCGTGGTCGGTATGGTGTTGGCCTGCCACCTCTGTGGCCGAGAGTTCGGTTCTCGGGCATTCCATTGAGGAATGAGAGACGTGTATTTCTGGTGACAGAAGTTCACTCTCGACGTGGTTTGGAAGTCACGTAAAGCCGTTGGTCCCGTTGCTGAATAACCACTCGTTCCTTACAACGTAAAACATCATACAAACAAACAAACAAACAGATTCGCAACCTGTTAAGGTAATAAAAATACAATCTTAGAGGTCAATATGAAAGAAGGGAGTTTCAAAAGATGTTTAGACTTTTTCGGCATCGCAATATAAAAATATATTTTTTTTAATTCAGTGCCCGCGAAAGACAGGAGTTCCTTTTGAACCAATGCAACTTTAGTGTATAAAGCTTTCTGCCGCTTTCCTCGTTAAGCCTTTGCAACTTGTACACCTGAGTACGTCTTCTTTAAACCTGCCTCTGCAACTCTGCATTTTGCTAAGAAAACAGAGTATACAAAGCTCTGTATGTATAGTACTTACCTACGTACAAGGAGGCATATTCAGTACGGATATGAAGGTACGAGGTGCTATTTTTCTTCAGCTAAATGGGCAAGAAGACAACATGATTTATAGATAAAATTATTATATTTAACTTTTTTTTATTCTCAATTGATTTGATACAAGGATGACTGTCGTATGACGTCCTATGAGTGTAGTAGTGACCCTCTAGATTTTTTTAATAAATAGTTGAAAATATATAGACAAGACATGAAGAGCCAAAATAAAGCTAGAGTGGTTTTCCTTATTTCTTATAATTACTACTGGAGATTTAAGCTTTGCAACGATAAAGAATTTGATTATTACTATCTATCATTGGTGGTGGTAGTAATCGTAGTAGTAGTAGTAGTAGTAGTTAGTAGTAGTAGTAGTAGTAGTAGTAGTAGTAGTGTATCAAAGTTATTCTTACCATATTTTGAGGGATGAAATGGAAACATATTATATACATAATTATAAAGTCTTGCAATACTTTTCATAAAAAAATAAATAACAATTCATTAAAAAATTATCCCTTTTCTCCTGACATTATATTTTGGTCTGTCTCACTAGGAATTGTTATCATTTTCG
>NC_087205.1:100544722-100547222 GCF_015104395.2 Macrobrachium nipponense | reverse complement strand
TCTGAATAATAATAATAATTAATAATAATAATAATAATAATAATAATAAAGAATAATAATAATAATAATAATAATAATAATAATAATAATAATAATAATAATAATGTATCAAGTATTGCTTCTGATTAGCACGTAACCGAATTAATTTAAAAATTACTTTATCTATTTATCACCACATATATGATGCTGTTCCTCTGGTAAATACATACTCATGCAAATACATTCGTTGCTTGACGTTAATTTGGCACTGCAATAATTAAAAGCCTTTTCAAAAGACTTCTGCAAAATCATGAGAATTTTAAATATCCGAGTCTCTCGTATTCAGGTGAAACGAATCTGAAGCCACAAAGGTAAAACTTATGTTTTTCCTTATTACTTAATAATTATTTTCACTAACCAGTCAAATCCCTGGCTTACGTACAGCCTTATAACTTTAATAACCTAATCAGTAACGAATTACATTATAGAAATATCGTCGGATGAATATGAATATTAATCAAGGCAGCCCAGGGAATATTTGCGGTACTTTGGGAGGTTAATGTTTTATCCAGAATTGCGAAAACTTTCCATTCAAGCGCTCGTGAACTTTTCCCGCACTTTAATGACTTGCTATGAGCTTTGGTCGGCGTCAGAATTTTTGTTAATTGAGAGTTCATTAGCGGTATAATGGGATCAAATCAGGCGGAAGGTATATGAGAGAATCTTTTCGTTTCCCGCTCAGTGCACTCTTGTAATGGACATTCACAACTTTAGAGGTCTCTTGGAAGAAACGAACAACTCTAGAGGTCTCTGGGAAGAAGCAAAGTACTCTAGAGGTCTTTTGGAAGAAGTGAACAACTCTGGAGGTCTCTGGGAAGAAACGAACAACTCTAGGGGTCTCTTGGAAGAAACGAACAACTCTAGATGTCTCTGGGAAGAAGCGAACACCTCTAGAGGTCTCTGGGAAGAAGCGAACAACTCTAGAGGTCTCTTGGAAAAAACGAACAACTCTAGATGTCTCTGGGAAGAAGCGAACAACTCTAGAGGACTCTGGGAAGAAGCGAAGAACTCTAGAGGTCTCTGGGAAGAAACGAACAACTCTAGGGGTCTCTGAGAAGAAGCAAAATATTCTAGAGGTCTCTGGGAAGAAACGAACAACTCTAGAGGTCTCTGGGAAGAAGTGAACAACTCTAGAGGTATCTTGGAAGAAACAAACCACTCTAGAGGTCTCTGGGTAAGAAGCGAAGCAAACTCTAGAGGTCTCTGGGGGGGAAGAATTGCCAAGAACTTCTAGATGGTCTCTGGGAAGAAGCGAAGAACTCTAGAAGGTCCTCTGAGGGGAAGTGCTCTAAGAGTCTCTGGGAAAGAAGTAAGAACTCTAGAGGTCTCTGGGAAGAAGCGAAGAACTCTAGAGGTCTCTTGAGAGGTCAAACACTCTAGAGGTCTCTGGGAAGAATGAAAGAAAGACTCATAGAGGTCTCTGGGGGAAGAAGCGAACAACTAGAGGTTCTCTGGAAGAAGCGGAAAAACACTCTACGAGGTCTCTGGGAAGAAGCGAAGAACTCTAGAGGTCTCTGGGAAGAAAACGAACAACTCAGAGGGTCTCCCGGGGAAGAAGAAACGAAAACAACCTAGAGTCTCTGGGAAGGGAAGAAGCGAAGAACTCCTAGAGGTCTCTGGGAAGAAGCGAAGAAACTCTAGAGGGTCTCTGGGAAGAAGCGAACAACTCTTAGAGGTCTCTGGGAAGAAGCGAACAGACTCTAGAAACGGTTCTCTGTGAAGAAAAGCGAAGAACTCTAGAGGTCTCTGGGAAGAAGCGAAGAACTCAGAGGTCTCTGGGAAGAAAGCGAAAACAACTCTAGAGGTCTCTTGGGGAAGAAGCGAACAAACTCTAAGAGGTCTCTGGGAAGAAACGAACAACTCTAGGGAGTGTCTGAGGTGGGAAGAATGCGAACAACTAGAGTCTCTGAAGAAGCGAACAAGCTCGGAGAGTAACTCTAAAGGCAAGAAGCGAACAACTCTAGAGGTCTCTTGGAAGAAGAGAGGTCTCTGGGAAGAAACGAACAACTCTAGAGTTCTCTGGGAAGAAGCGAAGAACTCTAGAGGTCTCTGGGAAGAAGCAAACAACTCTAGAGGTCTCTGGGAAGAAGTGAACAACTCTAGAGGTCTCTTGGAAGAAGCGAACAACTCTAGGTCTCTTGGAAGAAAGGAACTAAGGTCTCTAAAGAGGTCTCTGGGAAGAAACGAACAACTCTAGAGGTCTCTGGGAAGAAGCGAAGAACTCTAGAGGTCTCTGGGAAGAAACGAACAACTCTAGAGGTCTCTGGGAAGAAGCGAAGAACTCTAGAGGTCTCTGGGAAGAAGCGAAGAACTCTAGAGGTCTCTGGGAAGAAGCGAACAGCTCTAGAGGTCTCTGGGAAGAGGCGAACAACTCTAGAGGTCTCTGGGAAGAAGCGAACAACTCTAGAGGTCTCTGGGAAGAGGCGAACAACTCTAGAGGTCTCTTGGAAGAGTCGAACAA
>NC_087205.1:100525949-100544222 GCF_015104395.2 Macrobrachium nipponense | reverse complement strand
ATCTGGTGAAATTATGCAGTTTATGTAGAAAAATCATTTATGCGTCAGAGGGGAAATATAAAAAGGGAAAAATCACTCACATATTAGAAGAAAGCCCAGCGGTAAACCTTTTACAGAGACTCTTCTGAAATACAAATAAAAATAATGAGTTAACCTTCTGAATTGCTTTTATTTCATAAATATTACCAGTTCTTTTTACCCCATAGTGTATTCGTATAGAAATTACCTTGGAATTCATTTTCTATTTATACACACTCACACACACAAAGGAAATGGTGTAAACTTAATTGCCCATTAACTCATTTTGCCTCCACAGATAAAAAAAAATAAAAGTGGGAGGAATGATGATATGAAATGAAGCATTCAGATAAAAAACGCATTTTTCCTCTGGCAGTTGATAGATGACATGGGGAACTTTTAAACCTTTTTATCCTAATTTGACCAAATGAGGAAAGATAATTAGCGAGAGTACGCGTGACGCAAAAGAAAAATAAGGACAAGCTAGGCGAGGTAATTAGCGGGAATGCGCGTGATGTAACGATGAAAAGAAAATAGGGTGTGACGCCAAAGCAATAGAACCAAGAAAATGATTGCTGGTAAAGAAGATCAATATATTAGTACGTGGGATACCGACTACTACTACTACTACATGTCACTGACGGTGTGTGACGGAGAGTGATATTTCAGACGGAGCGAAATAAAAGACAGATGGGACGGGAAGAGAATGATCTCTCTACCTGAGCGCGGTTTGGTTGCCATGGTAACTGACGATGCTTTGCTGTATTACCTGAGCTCGTCAAACGAGTGCACTTGCCTCTCCTTTGCTATTTTGTTTTTGTGGTTTGCGTTCATGAAAACAATGTTTTCCGGGCTATTAGTCTCTCTCTCTCTCTCTCTCTCTCTCTCTCTCTCTCTCTCTCTCTCTCTCTCTCTCTCTCTGTCGATCAGTAGAATCTTGCTTTATATCAAATTTACTCTATCAATGGCACCTCTCGTGTCGATGTTTTGCTTACAGTTTGTGACAGCTCCTATATATTAATGTTTTATAATTTAATTTCTAATATATATATATATATATATATATATATATATATATATATATATATATATATATATATATATATATATATATATATATATATATACATATATAATATATATATATATATATGTGTGTGTGTGTGTGTGTGTTCGTGTATTATACATATACATACGTATATGTACACAGACATATATATATATATATATGTGTGTGTGTGTGTGTGTATGTGTGTGTGTGTGTATGTATATATGTATGTATGTATATAAGTCTTGCAGTCGAATGAAGCAGCTCTTACGTCATCGGTGGGATTCGAACCCACGTAATGCTAGGAGAAGCAAGGTTATTGCAACACCCTCTAATAAGTGCTTCCATGAGTAGATCATTTTTAGTTATATGCTTGGTTGTATCTTTTTCTTATTGCTAATGATAATTATCAGTTGTTAAAGTTTCTGGCTCCTAAAGATGTGCTTACTTATGCAGGATTTCTATTCCCCTTGACTTTGTAAAACAGAAGCCTAATCATTTTTATTTTTCCTGGAATCAAATCGCAGCTCAGAGATCGAAAGTTGATACTGAATAATTAATGCTTTGTAATCAACGTTTTTATCCTATTTTTTATCATTGCTTCGGTGATATTTACGACAACACATTTCATTAGTTGGGTATTATTCTTACTGCTTGAAAAATGTTCAGTAGTTCAAGCTAAAATCTAGTATTTCAGGAATAGTCCTTGGATTTTTAAAATGTCTTCCCTAGACATTTTTGTATTTTTAGAAACACCGTATAGTTTAATATTTCATGTTAACTTGCTCAAAATGTAATCTGTAAATGACATTTGCACGTTGCTTACATCGACACTACACATCAAAAGCCACACGTCAAAAATATATAAATTCCGAAACGTAGTTCAAATCTGGGAGATTTATCAATCATTGTAACTATTCCGCTTTTTATTTCAGATTCGTTTTTTTATTTCGCAATTGAGTTCGCTTTACCAGCGTATTCCAGGCATCGCGTAAAAAAATCAGAAAAAATGTTGCGAAGTATAACATTTATAGTCTGAAAAGAAAATCCTCCCCTATTTCGTTAGATTACACAAGCAATACTTTAGTCCGTGGGAAGATTATTCGCACAAAATGAAAACCCGATTTCCGTTTAGTCCGTATAGGGACTAAAGGTGAGTGCTTGTGCTCCAATGAACGCACTTGCATACCCCTTTACATGCAAGTTAACACAATATATACTGATAATTACATTTAGAACGACATTTTCCTTCAATTTGCAATGGCCAAGGAATTCCAAATCTGCTTTTTTAATCCTAATCGAGCTTGGAGTTTGTGTTTAGGATCCTCGTCCTAATATCGCAGCTGCTAAAAAAAATAGGACTCTCTTTGGCCACAACCATTTAAGTTGAACTAACTCCCAGCAGCAGAGACACGTTCATTGAGATGCTGATCTTCCTATCAGCGACGATTAGCACCTCAGGGTCTAGACAATTCTTGGATGGGTGACTATGAAAAAAAAACAAAAAAACATCCAACTATCAATATAATTTTCTCGCCCATTTTCGTTCTACTATACTATTTCAGTAGATGAAACTTATTCACATGGAACAAGCACACCAAAGGGGCCATTGACTTGAAATCCTAGCTTCCAAAGAACGTTGGTTTCAACCTCCCACCGAAGACCCCATACTACAGCAGTAACTGATTATGATACAGAGTCAGTGATTTTACATCACCCTGGGGTAGACGCGAACCCACGACATCTGAGTGGCTTTCTAAGACACTAGCACCATACCAACGGAAAGCCTTCGAGCAAACGTCAAGGCTTACATAGCAGACGTGCAAACAATGAAAGTTTTTATCGTATGATTAAAGTATATAATAAAATATCAGTTGTCCCTCAAAAAATTGATTGGCAAAGTCAGAGAGATTCAAGTGGTGAAAATAATATCAAGCAATTGCCCAAATTGAATTCACTTGACTTCCAGTTGAAGACTGAGTAAGATTCTCGATATTTTTCTTAAATTGGTTTACGTTACAAATTTTCTTAATTTGATGGATGCATGGTTGTCTCTTAATGGAAGAGGAATGGGATGGAGGTAGTTACTGGAAAGGAAGGAGGTCGGAGAAGGGGGTATGGGTAAAGTAAAGTTAAAATCAAATGACGTCATTTCCAGCTCTACGGTATCACCGTAAATTTAGGAAGCTGGAAATTACATGTCACGTGATCCATCAGACTTCATGTCCCAGAGCTTCAAGGTGACATGGACTGGAAACTTTATTATTATTATTATTATTATTATTATTATTATTATTATTATTATTATTATTATTATTATTATTTCGGAAGGAGACCCTCTCGTAGACATGTTTTGTTAAAAATGACTGCTGCTTCAGCACTATTAATCTTATAAAGAGTCTTCTCTATCTTTCTGATGACGGCTTTCTCGTTGTTGCTTAGACTGGCGAGCAACGCACCAAAGGGCATGGTAAAGCCCGGTTGAGTCATTTGATTTATTATTGCTTATACAATTCTCTCTCTCTCTCTCTCTCTCTCTCTCTCTCTCTCTCTCTCTCTCTCTCTCTCTCTCTCTCTGTAACGCGACGTTTCCTCCTGATCGACAGGACATTATCAAGCGATAACTGCTGAGGGACTGAATTCCAGTGGTTGTTGTTGTTGTTGTTTAAGATTAAGCTGGCCTTGTGCCAGCACGGGCTCTTGCTCACAGAGCAGCCCGTAATTCATATTAGTATGAGATGTGAGATGCTTAGGATATGCAATCTTTATTGGTGATCAATGAATGATGTGGTGAAGGTGATTTGATATTGAATGAAGGATTTGATGGGCAAGGTTGAAACCCTTTAAACCCTAAGGTACCCTTCAGTCGTAGGAAAAGCTGGATAGTAGTAAGTGTTGGCTAGTAGGAGAGACCAACAGATTGGAAGAATGAAGATTTGAGTTGTAGGCACAGTTAGCTAGTAAGGTAGCTCGTGAATTTCTGAGACATGTTCCTTTTCCGGTCCGCTTTCTTTGGGTGTGTGTTGTCTGGTGAGTGTGGTGGATGGATAGTGATGAGCGTGAGGGGAGGGTGATGAAGGAGGCAAGAGGTGAATGGGGATGTCTGTTAAAGAGGTTTGTCTTTTTTTTGTCTTGCATGTTATGTGGGTTAGGTTGGGATGTGGTAGTGGTCATGATTGTTGGCATCATGTGCTGTCAGTCAGGGTTGTGTTCTGTTCCTACCTAGGTGGTGGGTAGGAGCATAGGAAACCTGCTAATTCATGGGTGTTTGCTAGAATGTGCTTTGTGATTTGAGTGGTTGTGCGTTCATTTCCTATGTACCTATCTCTTAGTTGCTCCGTTTCTGGACAGTCTAAGAGGTAGTGTTCTAGAGGTTCTTCTGGAATTCTTTCGCAGTACTTACATGGCCTGGGATCGCCTACTATCTTCTGCCAAGTGCATTGGTATCCCAGCCTTAGACGATGAATTATGACTGCTAGTGCTCTTGACATATCTTTGGGAATGTCATGTGGTTGCAGACTGGTGGTGTCTACATACCACTTTGCAGTGTTAGAGCCTCCAAAGACCGCTCTCCTGACTTTGCTTTCTTCTTGCACTTGACAGTATGCTGAGGCCTTTGCTTTTAAGTTGAGTCAGTGAGTGGCTGATTTTAATACCTATGTTGTTAATGTGCAACCCACTCTTTGCTAGGGAGTCTGCTTCCTCATTTCCTTGGATTCCTATGTGACTTGGAATCCAGTTGAGAGTAATCTGTCTGTTTCTGATTTGGTGGATGTTGGCAATTGCCCATATACTTGTCAGGAGTTTGATATTTTCTTTTGCCTTGCCTTTTGTGATGGTTTGTATTGCTCCTTTTGAGTCGGTGTGGATAGTTGTGTTTCCTAGTTTGTGTTGAGAGTCTTCTAGCGCTTTAGCGATTGCTATCAGCTCAGTCTGTAGAGTGGAGGCATTATCTGAGAGCCTCCAGCTCCCTTTTAGTGATGTTGAGTAGACTCCTGCTGCCGCTGCAGGAATGCTGAGGTCTACTGATCCATCTGTAAAGTATTCATTTGTGGCTGTCGTTTTCCTTATTGAATCTTGTGCTGCTTGTTTCAGCTGTTGAACGGTGCATGCTTCTTTGCTTGCCGGTAGGACTGTGTAGTTGATATTGAAGAGTTCTGATTTCCAGGGTGCTGGTTCTACATACTCAGCAAGAGGAGAGTCTTCTCTGATGTCAGCAGCATGCTTTTGCATGCCTACTCTTCTCAGTGTTTCTAAAAGGTTGCCAGAGTATGTCTTGGGTGGGTCTAGATCTTCGTGGAGATCAATGCACTTTTTGATCTCTCTTTTTAGTGGACAGTTCCTTTCATTTTTTAAGGTTTTTAGCAGGATGGATGTGTTTCTCTGGTCTATTCTGTATGTCAGAGACTGTAGTTTTGTTTCATGTCTCAGAATGCATAAGTTAGTCCACATTGGAGCACCTGTGATGAGTCTCAGGGCATTGTTTGAATTACTTCAAGGCTCTTTTGCTCTGTGCTTGAGAGACTGGTGAGAACAGGTGCGGCATACTCAACCGTTGACCTTATTGTTTGTATGTAGAAGGTTCTGAGGGCGTGATATACTGCTCCCTGTTGTAGAGAGGTGATCCTCCTCATGGCATTGTGTCTGCATTTGACTTTCTGCTTGAGTATTTCAAGTTCTTTGCGTGGGGAGAGTTGCTTGTTTATGTTAACTCCTAGGTACACAAAATTGTCTACCCATTCAATGGGTTCACCCATGAGCTGTATTTCATTTTGGGTCTAGACTGTGTTTGATGGCCATTGCTTTTGTCTTTGCAGTGTTGATTTTTAGACCTAGGTCTTTGCATTTATTTTCAATTTGTATTATTGCACTCTGCATGTTCTGGTGAGATCTGTGTCTGTCTGTGCTGACTAGGCAGACATCATCTGCATAAATGAATATTTCAACTCCATTGGGTAGGGTGGTTGTGGCTAATTTTTCCATTAAAACATTGAAAAGGAAGGGGCTGAGTATGCCTCCTTGAGGTGTTCCATTCTCTAGACTGAGAAAGTCCGAGCTTGCTCCTTGGAAGGTGACTCTAGCCTGTCTGTTTTGCGTGTATCCTTTGGCCCATGCTAAAAGGTTGCCCTTTACCGCCTTGTCAGCCAAGGCTTCAAGGATGGCAGCTGCACTGGCTAGCTCATAAGCTTTTTCTAAGTCCAGAAAAACTACTATTGCTTTCCTTTCGTTGATTGTGGACATGACGTCTGCTAGGCATTCTTGTGTGCCTATGCCCTCTTTGTAGGCATATAGGCGATGGTGTAGAGGTCCTGTTTTCCATAGCAGTCTGTTTAGCACCATTCTCTCTGCAGTCTTTTCTGTGCAACTGATGAGAGAGATGGGTCTGTAGGAGTTGGGTTCTTTGGGCTTGGGAATCGGCTGTGTATTTTGTTGGTTCCATTGTGTGGGTCTACTGCGTTCTGTGTATGTTCTATTGATTATATGGAGATGAACTGTTTTGGCTGCCGTTCCCATGTTCTTCAGCATGCTATATGTGATCATGTCTGCTCCAGGGGCTGTGTCTGTCCCCTTTTGAAGGGCTTTGCCCAGTTCCTTTAGTGTATCATCAGGGATGTTGCAGGCCGTGTTAATGACTCTCCATCTCCCTGGGTCTAGTGCCACTTGCCTTTCTCTTGTGGTTTGTGGTAGGTGTGGTGTTGCGAGCTCTTCAGTACGGTCAGAGCACTTCTCCGGCAGGTCGAGTTTTTATCGGTTCCCGGGAAGGTGACTCATACGGCGGGCGTTGACGAGTCTTGCAGACCTTCTCAGGTAGGAGGTATCACCGGGAGCCTCTTGATTGGCTTCTACCTGCGTGACGTCACCCCTGGTATTATTCTCATGTCCGGTGTTTGTTCCATGCGCGCTGGGACTTTCGTTAGGGGGGAGGGGTGTGGTCCTCCTCACACAAGTCGGTATCAGGAACGCTTCTTGGGTGGTATTGAGGGGAGGCTTTTCCTCGAGGATGAGCAGCGCTTCTAGGAGACGCAGACGTCGTGGGTCAGGTGCTCTCCCGATGATCTTAATATTCCGGACGATGTCGTCTCTCGTGATGTTTCTGCGGTGTACTGCAAGGGCGTGCTGCCTAATGGCGCCCTCCTGGGCGTGGCAGGAAATCCTTTTTGACAGGCGCATCGTCGTCATGCCGATGTAAATCCCAGGGCATCCTTGGGCGGGGCATACGTATCGGTAGACGACGTTGGACTGCTTCAGGGGGTCTCCTGCCGGTGGGGAGGGGTTGTTCTTCATCAGGAGGTCTTTCGTACGCCGATTCTTGTAGTAAATAATGAGGGACACTCTCTTTCCTTCCTCCATGGGGCGGACGTGTTCCTCTATTATTTTCTTCATGGCTGCTTCTTCTTCCTTGTATTGGTGGTGCATGAAGGCTTTATAGAAAAGTTTGATATCCTCCGGGGGCGGAATGTTCCTTCTCTCTTCCTCCGTCATGTACCACTTGTCAAGGGCGGCTCGAGTTTCTCGGTTTACGAGTTTATTCGAGTACCCATTGTTAATTAGCATCTGGGATGCTAGGTCGAGTTCGAGGTGTGGGTCCTGCCACGTCGAACAGTGCGAGAGGGCCCTCCTGACGAAGGCCCTGACGGTGGTGGTCTTGAACCGCGCAGGACACTCGCTATCACCATTCAGACAAAGTCCGAGGTTCGTAGCTTTGGTGTAAACTGTAGTCGCCAACTTCTGATTCGTCTTCGTGACAAGGACGTCGAGGAAGGGGAGCCGATCGTTGCTGCTGTACTCGACAGTGAAGTTGAGTGCGCTGTGCTGCAGGAACTGCTGCCGAAGGGCTTCTACCTCATCCTCGCAGTCGGCTTGCACGAAGATGTCATCCAGGGGTGACGTCACGCAGGTAGAAGCCAATCAAGAGGCTCCCGGTGATACCTCCTACCTGAGAAGGTCTGCAAGACTCGTCAACGCCCGCCGTATGAGTCACCTTCCCGGGAACCGATAAAAACTCGACCTGCCGGAGAAGTGCTCTGACCGTACTGAAGAGCTCGCAACACCACGATAAAAGGAGAAGGACTCGCCACTGTGAGCAAGAGCCCGTGCTGGCACAAGGCCAGCTTAATCTTAAACAACAACAAACAACACTGGAATTCAGTCCCTCAGCAGTTATCGCTTGATAATGTCCTGTCGATCAGGAGGAAACGTCGCGTTACAGAGAGAGAGAGAGAGAGAGAGAGAGAGAGAGAGGAGAATTGTATAAGCAATAATAAATCAAATGACTCAACCGGACTCTACCATGCCCTTTGGTGCGTTGCTCGCCAGTCTAAGCAACAACGAGAAAGCCGTCATCAGAAAGATAGAGAAGACTCTTTATAAGATTAATAGTGCTGAAGCAGCAGTTATTATTATTATTATTATCATTATTATTATTATATTATTATTATTATTATTATTATTATTATTATTATTATTATTATTATTATTATTATTATTATTATTATTATTCTGGGTCATGTAATTTTCGTCACATTATAATCATAAATATTTGCATGGCGATTCATAACAAAGCGAGTAATGTTTTAGTAATTTGTATAATTTTTTTCCTAGTAGTCTTTTGCGATAAACATTACCGGTATTTTGTTCCATAATTAAACCAGAAATGAATAAAAAGGTAAAAAAAAAATTCTCAACAGCTCTGCTGGTATTGAAATAAACCGTGCATTAAAAGAAAAGGATAAAATCTTCCCTGCAGTTTTTACTTTTTTTTAAGTCCACGCATCCGTGAGTCACGAGAACCCTTACAAGGTCATACAAACTGACCTCGACCCGGGGGACAGAAAAAAGAAGGCTCCTCTTGAAGTCTTTCTCCTAAACGGTTGGTGGCAGATCTCTAGATGAGTTCCTCCAGTTTCATTTTGCATTTCTCTCTTGCAGTAAATGTTCCTTGTGAGTAGTAAATATTACAGTGACATTAAATCACGAAAACATTCAGGTTCTCTCTCTCTATAATCTTACAAAAAATAATTACGCATCATGAATTAATTCACCTGATAATGAGGATTGTGTACATCTGGCGATCCATTTTTTTCTGTTTTTATATCAAATTTCTAATTCACATCGGGATCGAACCTAGGCCTCAAATGAAAGATAAGGGCGCCACCCTCTCACCCACGCAGGTCATAAAAGCATTCGGAACCTAAGTAATTATCCCTATTAAGTTAGAAATTTATCTTTATTGCACTTGATTATGTGTCGATTTTTAGCATTTTCAAAAGAAGGAAGTAGACCCTCTCTTAAGCAAGCCCTGTTAAATAGGGTGACTGTCTCAGTTTTTTCTATTTTATATTAGGTCTTCTTAATATGAATCTTACATTTTCTATCTTAATATTGGATGATAACTGAGTAATGTTCATACTGTGGCAAAGAGAAGGTACATAAGCAGATAGTTTACAGCGATCGCTTTTATCTACACAGGAAAAGATAGTGAACTGTGGGTTTATGTACCCGTAGAGTTTAACGATAGATTCATTCCGGAGTCGTACTTCGGAAATTTGAGTGTAATAACCCAAATAAGCAATTTCAAATACAACTCCTTTTCAACGGACTAGTTTGAATTATTTTCCAGAGAGTAAATTAAATATCACTTTCAGAAACAGAACCAATTGCATTTAACGTACAGTTATTAAGACCTAACGTTCCAGTTGTGTCCAGAGGTGTCCTTTGCATCTGAGGTTATTGTCGTTTCAGTCACGCTCTGATCTGTACTTACAATGACCCTTGAACTTATCGTTAGCAATCTCTGCAGCTGGTGATATTACAGAGATCCTTAACATCACTATAACCTGCCCGAGGATTACTGAGTAGTTACCTTACCATCGGGCTGTTCCCACTGTTAATTGAAGAGCCGGATTAACTTGCCGTAACAATTCTCAAAGGATACACTAGTCTTAAGGCCCATCGAGATCAAACTATTGTTTCAGATCCGTAATACTGCTATGTTCGTTGATTGCAATGTATAAACTGACGAATTTATTTCAAGGATCGTTTAGGTATACGGCAAAGGCATTTAGCTTATTGCTTACATTTTAGTGCAATAAGAGCGCCTTGTCGATTGTTGCAAGGCGCATTGTTCTGATTTCAGTTATTTCTAACCTTGGTTGAACGCTTATTTTTTTAAGCTCTCTACAATGAAATATCTATTTTACCTTATAAGTCTTGTTCTTGTTTTTATTACAGCTTATTTTCTGATTGCTGAAAAGATCTTAGGTCTCTCTTCAGAACTAATATGTCTGTTGCAAAAGTAAGATTAACTTCATTGCGATGTTTGCTACGTGTTTTAAGCAAAAAAAGTCTCTGAGGCTAAAGTTTCCTTGTCTGATATAGGGCCTGTTGTTTAGACATCTAGAATTCTTGAAATGTTGTCATTGAAATGTTAGCAATATCACTTGAATCATTCGTGTGTGTGTGTGTGTGTTTGAGTGTGTGGGCTGTTAGATCTTTCTTTTAGTATCTGGACCAATAATATTTTAAATGTAAATCGTTACTATATTTATTTGGCCATATGCATGGATCACTGGCTGCTGCACCTTTTTGTTTATTTGTTTTATTTTCTTTTCTTTGGGGTGGGGGCAATATTTGCTTTTGCCTTGCAAAGCTTAGACAATTAAGATGATCTTTTTTTATTTGTAGTGACATTACTCTATGAGTCTCTGAACTGATGCTCTTTACTACTGATCTGTTTATGCTTTAGATTTCTTCTACTCACTTACTTCAAATATACCTATAACGAGATGTAAAAGCGATTTGCAAACGTCTATAACGAGACGTAAGAGCGCTTTTATATTCATTTCTCACGCTGTCTTAGGTTTGTAGTGATAAAGCTATGTAAATGTTGTGAGGAACTCTGAGGTTTAAAAGGCTTTTGTGGACGTCAAAAATACACGAGGCCATATTTCCCTTGCGAGAAAACACAGCTGCTTCCTTATCAAATACTACTATGTTACGTGGTCATTGGGTAAACAAGTTTCTTGGCTGTCTCTTTTACAATCCCTGATGCTGATGCCATCATTTGCCAATGTCGGTTTTATCCACTACAGACGACGTTACCTTATGACAAAAAAGGGAAAAGGTTAGACGATGAAAAGGCGCTTCTCTTACTCAAATAGTTTTATAATCTCCCCTTTGGGGATAACTGGCATAGAAGGATTTAACTTAATTTACAATGCAAAAGGGAGAAAAGATGGAATATATTGACGTTGTTTTTCTTACGTTAGATGCTTTACAGCAAATCAACTTAACGAATAATTCTGAGTTTTTAACAAACTCACTTTATACAAAAGAAATATCTTAAGCTGGATAATAAACTTGAAATGTCGTTATTTTTATTATGAGACATCAGTTTAGCAGTAAGAGGATTTCGTGTGTCGAAGAAACGTATTATTAGAAAGGTATACTTTAACAAAAGTCCCCCACCTTTAGAGAAGTATTAACTACGCATTACTGTTATTTTATATTAGTCGTTGTTGGTATTATTCATATTTTTATTTCAGAAAACATTGCCATTTCAGTAATTAAATAGATTATTTCATTTTCATTTTGAATTATTTTCAAAAGTGGGATACAAAACGTTTGTATTCTGAAAACTTACTTTGAGATCGAGATTTTGTATATGTATGCAGTAAAAGCAGAATATGTTAGCTCTCGTAATAAGCGTTAATAACTATCACCTAATAAATTTTGTTTACCCATTAAGATGCTACAGTAAAGAAGAGGCTGTGGAAGTCCATAGTCCATGAATATCTAGGTCGAGTTCTTTTGAAGTCCTCTGAATACTTTTGGTGTCAGAAGCTAAATATTATCAATGATGGCAGGAGATCAATCGGACGTTCCTTATTTCAGTCTGATTAACACAAAACTAGAAAGGCGTCTGTTCAATGGAGTCCCATCTCTGAAGGTGAAAAATAAAATGTATGAAGCTTTCATACAACAACATGAAGGACCTCACCGCTGTTTTTTAAAATGACAGCCATCAGACGAAATGACCTTGAGTGCCCCTCAATATCAGAAATCAAACCTATATAGCAGAAACCACAGAAGTTAATTAGTTCATTGCTTTAGGTTCTAATAAAATGAATTGACTGTGATCATGTTTCATTTGATCATCAATTAATGTCATCTGACAACTGCTGCAAATATCTGCGTTTGAAGTCTTCGATCCCATTTTTATTTTTTTTTTTTTTTTTTTTTTTTTTTTTGCGCTGTGTAATGAAAAGGTTTTTCGTGTTTAAAGAGTTCTATTCCTTTTTGCTGTAACTTATTACGATCTGATTAGACCTTTTCAGGGGGAAAAGACGACAACAAAATCAGTGCCACATATACAGTTCAAATGCTAAGTCTCGAATGAGCCACCGGCAGAAAAACTTCCACAGCCTTAGTTTGCTCAAGTACGGTAACAAGACGTGATCCAACCTCCAGCTCACTCGGGGCGCGTGTTAAAATCCACGGTCAAATGGCGGATTGTTTAACCAACGAAAACTAGAATAAATACGCTATATTCTATTAGATATAGTGGTTCTCTACTGTTTAACATACAGATTATTTTTTTTACACTTTCATTCTAATAAACAAATCATAAATACCCTATCCTAAAATTCCTGCATCTTAACTCAGCGAGAAACACCTTTTTCCAGAAGGCTTTCCTAACCCCACACTCCAACAAGATCAGCAACAGCAAGATCAACAACAAAGTAGTTAGTAGACTTACTCCCCCAGTAAGCCAAAATGACTGAAAATCATAAGCGGGGGAGAATACATAATTCAGTAGTGTTAGTTTGAAAGAGTAGGAGATCAGGAAAGTTCTCGATTAATGGAAAGACGGAGGTACTGGAAAGCGAGGTCGACCATTTCCAGGAAGCTTCGGAGTGCGTGTAAGATAACTGCGAATGGTAGTGTGAGTAGAAAGGTCCGACATGCTGTTGATGTGTCCTCTACGTAGGTATTTAAATTAGCTACAATTGTAAGTTGTGGAAGAGGGTCCATCCACAATTCAGTAATGTAAATGGGAATGATGTAGTGACTATTCCGTTGTTTTTCTCTCTGGGTTCCAGCCCTTCTGTGGGAAACTACTGTGTATATATACATACATACATATATATATATATATATATATATATATATATATATATATATATATATATATATATATGTGTGTGTGTGTGTGTGTGTGTGTGTGTGGGTACATAAATACATATATATAATATAGTATATATATATATATCTATATATCTTAGTCTCTAATACTTATATATATATCTAATATAATATATATATCTAAACAGGTTCCCAGACGAGATATTGTTTCGGCAGTCATCAGGGTCCATCAAACACATAATGAAGTCCATGTTTAGTTTTTCACAAAAGTTTCGCACATAACTCAGTGCATCATTCAGTCTGTAAAATTAAAACATACTCATTAAAAAAATTTATATAATAATAAATTAAAAAGTAAAAAAAAACATATAACAAAATTGAAAAACTTAAAATTAACTTTACTTCAAAAAACCATATCCAACAAGAATGTGTTAGAGTGGAGAAGGAAGAACGAATGACCAAGACTGCAGACCTACCCAAGACTTCAGTTATGCTAGATATAGAGGAGCAGCAAATACGTTGGAGTTTAAAGACGGAACCAGCCGGTTAATGTATAAAGACTCAAGGGTGGTGAGGTAGTTACTGTGGCTTGTACCACCAATAATAGAAAAATGTTTCTTATCAACTTGAAATCCTGCATATGGACGCATGGTTTCCTAATATTAGAGAATTCAGGTTTGCCAATCTCTGTCCCGTTCTGAAACTATATCCCAGGTGACTGCAATTCCTCATCTGCAACAACCTTCGGCAAGAACCAACATAAATACCAGGACATCCCGGGCACTTAAATTATGAAGCGAAACGTTTTTGTAATAAACCATGGACTTTTTTTATGTGTTTGATGGACCCTGCTGATTGCCGATATATATATATATATATATATATATATGATATATATATATTATATATATATATATATATATATATATATATATATATATTATATATATAAATATATATATATATATATATATATATAGTATATGTATATATATATATATATATATATATATATATATATATATGTATGTATATATATATATATATATTATATATATATATATATATATATATATATATATATATATATATATATATATATATATAATATATATATATATATATATATATATATATTATATAAATATATATCTATGTGTCTGTCTGTCTATCTGTACATTTTTATATTTCTGGTACATATAGCGCATGGATATCGATTTTGTTATCTGGAAAACTAGGGTATTTCGTTTTACTTAATACCCTAGTGATTGTGTTGAGATGGAAATGCAGTACAAGATCTGAACAGGAACCTGATAACAGAATCCTATCATTTTTAGTTCCTCATACATTGGGTCTCATTCAGAAAAAAATCCTTTTACCCCAAAGAAACTGTTAAATCCTTCAAGATGCGGGTAATTTAGGACTTGGAACTTTAATCCTTGTTCATTAATATCCTTTACTCACGTTCTGTCCAGTCTTTTATTCCAGACACCTTGTTTTCCTTCTCACCTGCATATGAAGGGGCAAGAACTTCATTGCTCCACCCTAGCTAGCCCTTAATCAACTCGTAAAGTATCTTTTATTACTGCTGACTCTCTCTCTCTCTCTCTCTCTCTCTCTCTCTCTCTCTCTCTCTCTCTCTCTCTCTCTCTCTCTCTCGCACGCGCATATACAGATACCCAGACACCCCTACAATAAAGGTTGTAAGGCCCAAGATGTATTCTCTGTTCTTACAAGAATAAAACCCTCTGCTAATCCTACAGCTATTAGAGGCTGCGTTCGTTCCACACTCCCTCGTCATTACCACGAGTGTAATTACTTGGATGGTATGTAATTCTCCTGCAGTTTCATAAGTGACTATTCAAAAGACCGCTGTACGCTGCATTTTTTCCAGGAAAATGTACTCAACCAGAGATTAAGAAACTCTTTTGTTCAGCTCTTACGGGGTTCATAATTGTTCGTACTTGGCCGTACAGGTCCTCCCATTTGCTGTAATATACTGTAACCACATAAAAAAATTAGGTTCTCAGGATTTTGCCAGGTAAGGCTCAGGATAATACGCGTGGACCTCTACAAATTATTATCATTTCCGTCATCATAACCATTACGGTGATTATTATTCCTATCATCAGGTAAATTATGACCATTAGTTAAAAGGAATGTCCCAGTAACTCCTTTGTTTTCCCTTCCTTCATTTTATTTTTTCCCTGGTTTTAAATGTATATTTTTAGGGTAAAAATACAATGCTCACAAGGGTTCTTTTTTTTAGTCTACTCTACGAAGGCAGATTCAAACGATAAGCCTGGAGAGAGAGGGGGAGAGAGAGAGAGAGATAGAGAGAGAGAGAGAGAGAGAGAGAGAGAGAGAGAGAGAGAGAGAGAGAGAGATATGCTTGACCATAAAAACATAGGTTCAAGAGTTAGCCATAGGTACGCTTTTCATGGCAACTAAATCTCAACAAACTCATCATAAGAAGTGATTAAACCATTCACAGAAAACAGATATAGGATTACATGCTTTGCTCGTCTAATATACATTCTCACAAATTTCTTTAAACTGCGTTGACAAAAAAGGGATATCGTGGGACTAAACCCATGATAAAGATGTTCGCACGAGAAGCAATTAGACACTCTGCAGAACATGAAGATTTAATGGTCTTTTCATAGAAAAACGCGGGAATGGCTGTCTCAGCATCATCAACTGTCCATGCATAAATTAAACAGCGACCGCAGAAAAAAAAGAGGAAGACCTTAATGCGCCTGTGCAATGGAACTGACAACAATGTAGTTTATAGATTCTATTTTAGCAACCTCTTCATTCTGTCTTTATTAACATGAAGTTGTCTTGAAAAAAGGTATTCAATTTCACAGGTGTTTTCTTTTTACATGGTGATCTCGAGCTCATTTCATATGAGATTCAATATTTTCTAACATTATTTTTACACACGCACACAACCACAACACACAGAGAAATGACTGACGGGTAGAATAGGACGCCCCCCCCCCACCCCCGCTGAACCGAAACCCTTGGGCTCCTCTGGCTTTCTCAAAGGAGTACCACTAATAATGATTTTTATTTTTTATTATTGATAAAGGAATATAACTGAGAGAGAGAGAGAGAGAGAGAGAGAGAGAGAGAGAGAGAGAGAGAGAGAGAGAGAGAGAGAGATAGGAAGCTTAACTATAACACGAATAGGGTGGTTTATAGCAGAAATTCTTCTTTAACGTTGGATTGCTTCCGTATTCCATTTTTAGACTCAGGGCTCAACCCTGAAATAGTTTAGTCGGATTTGCTTAATCTGGGATTTGCAAAACTCTTACCGCTGATTTATTTTCTCGATGCTGCTACGATTCTCTCTCTCTCTCTCTCTCTCTCTCTCTCTCTCTCTCTCTCTCACACACACACACACACACACACACACACACACACACACAGTTATATTCCTTTATCAATACTAAAATATTAGCGAAGATACAGTTTTTCATAGTTTTAACAGATTAATCTTTAAACAACTACTTGAACTTGCAGGTCGATGGAGTTGCCATGGGGTCACCTCTGGGCCCCATTTTTGCTCACTTTTTTATGTCTGGTCTTGAAACTAAATTTTTAGACCAGTGTAATCATAATTTTAAACCGTCTTTTTATCGTAGATGTGTTGATGACACTTTTGTTTTGTTCTAGCACTCTTGGCAATGTTCTTTATTTTTAGAATATATTAATCAACTCCATCCAATCATTCAATTTACCATGGAGGTAGAGAGCGGAGGTAGTCTTCCATTTTTAGATATTATTCAACTTTTTCAAGACAAACTCCTATTTACAAGATATAGTTTATAAAATCACCAATAAGTTATTAACACAATTTTTACAGCCTCCAACTGTCAACTTTGATGTTCCCAAAAGCTTATTCTATGCCTCAATCCCGTATATGTCTGACTCTAAATTTTCCTTAAATCTCACACGAATAATTGAACAGGAAATCCCCTGTCTTAAAGTCAAACTTATTTCCAACAACCCTTGTGGAATAGGATCATTTTTTAATTTCAAAGATCGCTTGCAGTCCTTCATGCGATCCAATGTGGTTTATAAATTCACATGCCCTGGATGTCCGAGCTCTTACGTTGGATCGACACGGAGGTTACTGCAGGTCAGATATTGCAGCCGTTTGGGTTTTAGCATTCGCACTGGCCAAAGATTGAAGCAGCCAGAATTTTCTAATATTAGAAATCATGCCACATTATGTAAAACCGAAGTCCTGAAACAACACTTCTCAATAATTGGATATGTAAGGGACCCAGACCACTTAACTACTTTAGAATCATTATATATTAAAAGACTGGTGCCCTCTCTCAATAGTAATACTTCCTCAGCAACTTTGTATCTGGCATAGTTGTCGTCTGGCCTTGGATTGCCATTGTATATCATTCCCTCTTCTCTCCTGCTTATGGACGGTTGGTGGTTTTTGTTTTGTAGTCGGCTTTATTTTCTGTTTTAGTGCTTTTCATGTTTTTTTACTTTCTTTTTATTGTTTTAACTTGTGAATTTTAATTGCATTGTGAACTCTTTTTATGCTAATAATGTATTTTATTGTGTCTTTTACTTTTCACAGACTTATGATGCACCAAGTCTTTAGGTCTTAGTGCGTTTTTTTTTTTGAAAAGGGTTTTTTTTTTTTTTTTTTTTTTAATAAACTTGGCCTTTTAACATGTGTATCATGGACCCTCCTGAAGTCTATATATCTTGCTGACTGGAATATTATATATATATATATATATATATATATATATCTATATATATATAATATATATATATTAATATATATAGATATATATGTATATATGTGTGTGTGTGTGTGTGATGATGCCTATAACTCAACCTAACCTACAAACGAGCAGCCGCCTCCGCCATTAGACTAATCTCGTAGAGGAACTTAATGACTAATATAAATTACCGAAGATGACTTTGAGGGGTTGGGGGTGGGGGTTCGACTCCCTCGGAGGAGGAGCTGCTGCTGCTGGTGCTCCACGTGGACAAGGGCTTTCGAGTAATTTGACCCCTTAATC
>NC_087205.1:100520122-100525449 GCF_015104395.2 Macrobrachium nipponense | reverse complement strand
ATCTGGTGAAATTATGCAGTTTATGTAGAAAAATCATTTATGCGTCAGAGGGGAAATATAAAAAAGGGAAAAAATCACTCTCATATTAGAAGAAAGCCTAGTGTAAACCATTTTAGAGAGACTCTTCTGAAATACAAATACAAATAATGAGTTAACTTTCTGAATTGCTTTTATGTCATAAATATTACCAGTTCTTTTTACTCCATAGTGTATTCGTATAGAAATTACCTTGAATTCGGTTTCTATTATACACACCCACACACACACACGACACAGAAAATGGTGTAAACTTAATTGCCCATTAACTCATTTTGCCTGCACATATAAAAAAAAATAAAGTGGGAGGAATGATGATATGAAATAAGCATTCAGATAAAAACTCATTTTTCCTCTGGCAGTTGATAGATGACATAGGGAACTTTTAAACATTTTTATCCTAATTTTGACCAAATGAGGAAAGATAATTAGCGAAAGTACGCGTGACCCAAAAGGAAAAAAAAAGACAAGCTACGCAAGGTAATTAGCGGAATGCGCGTGATATAAACGATGAAAAGGAAAATAGGGTGTGACGCCAAAGTAATGGAATCAAGAAATGATTGATGGTAAAAGAAAAATCAATATATTAGTACGTGGGATGGCGACTACTGCTACTACATGTCACTGACGGTGTGTGACGGAGAGTGATATTTCAGACGGAGCGAAATAAAAGACAGATGGGACGGGAAGAGAATGATCTCTCTACCTGAGCGCGGTTTGGTTGCCATGGTAACTGACGATGCTTTGCTGTATTCCCTTTACCTGAGCTCGTCAAACAAGTGCACTTGCCTCTCCTTTGCTATTTTGTTTATGTGCTTTGCGTTCATGAAAACAATGTTTTCCGGGCTATTAGTTTCTCTCTCTCTCTCTCTCTCTCTCTCTCTCTCTCTCTGTCGATCACTAGAATCTGCTTTATATCAAATACTTTCTCCCCATCACTACCCCCTCTCGTGTCGATATTTTGTTTACAATTTGTGACAAGCTCCTAATATATTAATGTTTTTATAATTTAATTTCTATATATATATATATATATATATATATAATAATATATATATATATATATATATATATATACTATATATATGTGTGTGTGTGTGTGTGTGTGTATGTATGTTCATATATTGTATATATACATACGTATAGTACATATATAGATATATATATATATATATATATATATATATATATATATATATATGTATGTATGTATCTATGTATGTATGTATGTATGTATATATGTAAGTCTTGCAGTCGAATGAAGCAGCTCTTAAGTCATCGGTGGGATTCGAACCCACGTAATGCTAGGAGAAGCGAGGTTATTGCAACATCCTCTAATAAGTGCTTCCATGAGTAGATCATTTTTAGTTACATGCTTGGTTGTATTTCTTCTTATTCTTATGCTAATGAATTATGAGTTGTTAAAGTTTCTGGCTCCTAAAGATGTGCTTACTTATGCCGGATTTCTATTCCCCTTGACTTTGTAAAACAGAGGCCTAATCATTTTTATTTTTCCTGGAATCAAATCGCAGCTCAGGTATCTAAAGTTGATACTGAAAAATTAATACTTTGTAATCAACGTTTTTATCTTTTTTTTTATCATTGCTTCTGTGATATTTACGACAACACATTTCATTAGTTGGGTATTATTCTTACTGCTTAAAAAATGCTCAGTAGTTCAAACTAACATCTTGTATTTCAGGAATAGTCCTTGGATTTTTAAAATGTCTTCTCTAGACATTTTTATATTATTAGAAACACCGTATAGTTTAATATTTCATGTTAACTTGCTCAAAATGTAATCTGTAAATGACATTTGCACGTTGCTTACATCGACACTACACATCAAAAGCGACACGTTAAAAATATATAAATTCCGGAACGTAGTTCAAATCTGGGAGGAGATTTATTAGTCATTGTAGCTATTCCGCTTTTTATATCATATCATTTTTTATTCTATTTTTCAACAATTGACTTCGCGTATTACCAGGCATCGCATAAAAAAATCAGAAAAAATGTTGCGAAGTATAACATTTATAGTCGGAAAAGAAAATCCTCTCCTATTTCGTTAGATTACACTAGCAATACTTTAGTCCGTGGGAAGATTATTCGCACAAAATGAAAACCCGATTTCCGTTTAGTCCGTATAGGAACTAAAGGTGAGTGTTTGTGCTCAAATGAACGCACTTGCATACCCATCTTCATCCAGGTTAACACACTATTTACTGTCAATTACATTTAGAACGAGATGGTCCTTGAATATGAAATTGCCAAGGAATTCCAAATCTGATTTTTTAATCCTCAATCGAGCTTGGAGTTTGTGTTTAGGATCCTCGTCTTAATATCACAGCTGCTAAAAAAATAGGACTTTCTTTGGCTACAACCATTTAAGATGAACTAACTCCTGGCAGCAGAGACACGTTCGTTGAGAGGCTGATCTTCCTATCACTGACGATTAGCACCTCAGGGTCTAGACAATTCTTGGATGGGTGACTATAAAAAAACATCCAATTATCAATATATTTTCTCGCCCTATTCACATGGAACAACAAAGGGGCCGTTGACTTTAAATCCTAGCTTCCAAAGAACGTTGGTTTCAACCTCCCACCGAAGACCCCACACTGCAGCAATAACTGTTTATGAAACAGGGTCAATGATTTTTCATTGCCCTGTGGGAAACGCGGAACCACGACATCTGAGTGGCATTCGACGACGCTATCCACCATACCAACTGAAAGCCTTCGAGCAAACGTCAAGGCTTACAAAGCAGACGTTGCAAACAATGAACGTTTTTATCGTAGGATTAAAATATATAATAAAATATCAGTTGTCCCTCAAGAAATTGATTAGCAAACTCCACTTTAAAGTCAGAGAGATTTAAGTGGTGAAAATAATATCAAGCAATTGTCCAAATTGAATTCACTTGACTTGCAATTGAAGACTGAGTAAGAGTCTCGATATTTTCTCTTAAATTGGTTTACGTTACAAATTTTCTTAATTTGATGGATGCATGGTTGTCTCTTAATGGAAAAGGAATGGGATGGAGGCAGTTACTGGAAAGGAAGGAGGTCGGAGGAGGGGGTATGGGTAAAGTAAAGTTAAAATCAAATGACGTCATTTCCAGCTCTACGGTATCACCGTAAATTTAGGAAGCTGGAAATTACATGTCACGTGATCCATCAGACTTGATGTCCCGAAGCTTCGAGGTGACATGGACTGGAAACTTTATTATTATTATTATTATTATTATTATTATTATTATTATTATTATTATTATTATTATTATTATTATTATTATTATTATTATTATTATTATTATTATTATTATTATTATTATTATTTTTCTGTGTCATATAATCTTCGTGCCGATATAAATCATAAATATTTGAATGGTGATTCATAACAAAGCGAGTAATGTTTTAGTAATTTGTAAAATTCTTTTCTTAGTAGTCTTTTGCGGTAAGCATTACCGGTATTTTGTTCCATAATTCAAACAGAAATGAATAATAAGGTAAAAAATTCTCACCAGCTCTGCTGGTATTGAAATAAACCGTGCATTAAAAGAAAAGGATAAAATCTTCCCTGCCGTTTTTATTTTTTTTTTAAGTCCACGCATCCGTGAGTCACGAGAACCCTTACAGGGTCATATAAACTGACCTCGACCCGGGGACGGAAAGAAGAAGGCTCCTCTTGAAGTCTTTCTCCTAAACGGTTGGTGGCAGATCTCTATGATGAGTTCCTCCCAGTTTCAATTTTGCATTTCTCACTTGCAGTAAATGTCCTTGTGAGTAGTAAATATTTACCAGTGACATTAAATCACGAAAACATTCAGGTTCTCTCTCTCTATAATCTTACAAAAAATAGTTACACATCATGAATAATTCACCTGATAAATGAGGATTGTGTACATTCTGGCTATCTATTTTTTCTGTTTTTTATATCAAATTTCTAATTCACATCGGGATCGAACCTAGGACTCAAGTGAAAGATAAGGGCGCCACCCTCTTACCCACGTAGGTCATAAAAGTATTCGGAACCTAAGTAATTATCCCTATTAAGTTAGAAATTTATCTTTATTGCACTTGATTATGTGTCGATTTTTAGCATTTTCATAAGAAGGAAGTAGACCCTCTCTTAAGCAAGTCCCGTTAAATAGGGTGACTGTCTCATTTTTTATTTTATATCAAGTCTCCTCAATATGAATCTTATCTTTTCTATGTTAATCATTCTGTGGCAAAGAGAGGTACATAATCAGATAGTTTACAGTGAAATGTGTGTTTATATACCCGTAGAGTTTAACAACAGATTTATTCCGGAGTCGTACTTCAGAAAAATCGTAATAAGCAATTTCAAATTACACCTCCTTTCCATTAGACTAGTTCGGATTATTTCCAGAGAGTAAATAAAAATCACATTTAACTTACAGTTATTAAGACCTAACGTCCCAGTTGTGTCCAGAGGTGTCCTTTGCATCTAAGGTTATTGTCGTTTCAGTCACGTTCTGATCTATACTTACAATGACCCTTGAACTTATCGTTAGCAATCTCTGCAGCTGGTGATATTACAGAGATCCTTAACATCACTATAACCTTCCCGAGGATTACTGAGTAGTTACCTTACCATCGGGCTGTTCCCACAGTTAATTGAAGAGCCGGATTAACTTGCCGTAACAATTCTCAAAGGATACACTAGCCTTAAGGCCCATCGAGATCAAACCATTGTTTCTGATCCGTAATACTGCTATGTTCGTTGATTGCAATGTATAAACTGACGAATTTATTTCAAGGATCGTTTAGGTATATGGCAAAGGCATTTAGCTTATTGCTAACATTTTAGTGCAATACGAGCGCCTTGTCGATTGTTGCAAGGCGCGTTGTTCTGATTTCAGTTATTTCTAACCTTGGTTGAATGCTTATTTTTTTTAAGCTCTCTACAATGAAATATCTATTTTACCTTATCAGCTTTGTTCTTGTTTTTATTACAGCTTATTTTCTGATTGCTGAAAAGATCTTAGGTCTCTCTTCAGAACTAATATGTCTGTTGCAAAAGTAAGATTAACTTCATTGCGATGTTTGCTACGTGTGTTAAGCAAAAAAGGTCTCTGAGGCTAAAGTTGCCTTGTCTGATATAGGGCCTGTTGTTTAGACATCTAGAATTCTTGAAATGTTGTCATTGAAATGTTAGCAATATCACTTTAATCATTCGTGTGTGTGTGTGTGTGTGTGTGTGTGTGTGTGTTTGAGTGTGTGGGCTGTTAGATCTTTCTTTTAGTATCTAGACCAATAATATTT
>NC_087205.1:100492622-100515122 GCF_015104395.2 Macrobrachium nipponense | reverse complement strand
CTTCTTTAACGTTGGATTGCTTCCGTATTCCATTTGTAGATTTCAGGGCTCAACGCTGAAATAGTTTAGTCGGATATGCTTAATCTGGGATTTGTAAAACTCTTACCGCTGATTTATTTTCACGATTCTGCTACGATTCTCTCTCTCTCTCTCTCTCTCTCTCTCTCTCTCTCTTCTCTCTCTCTCTCTCTCTCAATACATACACACGCCAAACACACAAACAATGGCCTACAAACTCAATACAGAGTTTATAAGCTTTACATATTTTAATAGTGATCCATGTGATCACTATTTTAAAAAAATCAGTATACGTCTTAGTCAAAAAAAGTATCCCCTCCTCCATCCCACCCCGTCCTCCCCTCCCTCCTCCTCACCCCGTCCCTCTCCCTCCTCCCCCCACCGGCGATGTTGACTACAGAAATATTCGCTAATTCTTAAAATCATGGAAACTCGGAAATGCAATAATGGAGTCAGCTAATCTGTGCTTTGGTTCGATATTGGAAGAGCTATGGAAGGAAATTGAGACAATTATGTTTATAACTCGAGGGCTAATAAATCTTTGTCCACTGTAAGGGAAAATGGCTTTTTGGTTAGTAACGTTCGACGTCAGACCTTGAGCTGTGAGTCTCGGTAAAACGTTGGCTAACTCTTTGATTTTTGTGGTTTCGCAGACAATTTATTCAAGGCTGTGGTTGTTTAGCCAACGCAACAGGATTGGATAGTTTAAAGCCAACCTCTTCCTTCTCTCTTGGACGAATGTAGCGATTCATTATCATTTAAGGTCGAAAACTAGTTAAAAGTGTTTGAGGATCCTCAGAAACACTTTCGAAGTAACTGGAATTTTCTTGACAATTTCGACATCTTCATTCACTCTAACCTTAAATAATCCATGACTCTTAGTTAAATAGAACAAAGAAATGCTAGTTTCTTAAACCAAGCAACACTGGTCACACTTCTACAACACTACTGAGTTCCTAAAATACAGTACAAATCTATGTGCTTCTGAAATCAAGCAACACTGGTCACACTTCTCGTCTTTGCAATGATGCCTAAAATAGGATAGAAATTTATCTGCCTCTTCCATTACTCTATAAAGATCCATAAAGTATTCGCTCGAAGTAAAAATAGTAAGTCTCATCATCCAGCGACATAAGACTTATATAACGAATCTGCACAAAACTCGGAAATCAAACATTTCCCTTTTGTCCACATTTCACCCTGCTTTTTATTTCCCTTAATGACAGGAGAATTAATTAGGGGGAAGCTGGAGCGTCAGCCATTGATAGACCTGGAACATATTAGGTCTAAAGGAACGGGATGAGTTTAATTAGTTACCGGAATTACTCAAGATATCAACCCAGATGAGCTCAGGGAGAGAGAGAGAGAGGGAGGGTCTCTCATACTATTATTTGGAGTAATTAAACAGCGTTTCGATTTCACGTTGCTCATGGAACTGATTTAACCAGTGTATTTCTAAGCGGCTAAAACTACATGAAACCCTATTTTGCAAACTTATCGGGATCATTTTAAAATATACAGGTCATGAACACTTTCTCTAGATATACAGAAAAATATTAGGGTGTATGTGGTTAAGTTTGGTAGCGCTCTTGCCTGTCTTTTCAAATGAAAGACCTGGGTTCGATCCTGATTTGAATAAAAATCTGTGTATACTATATATATATATATAATATATATATATATATATATATATATATATATATAAATATATATATATGAGTGTGTGTGTGTATGTATGTATGTATGTATGTTATATATATATATATATATATATTATATATATGTGTGTGTGTGTGAGTGTGTGTGTGTGTGTGTGATCTATATAGTATATATATATATGGTATATCTATATATATCTATATATATATATATATACATATAAATGTATATGTGTGTATACGTTTATATATACATACATATAAATATATGTATATATATGTGTGTATACGTATATATACATGCATACATACATACATACATATATATATTATATATATCCTTCAGTTGTAGTGATTTTTGCACTAGAATGTGAATATAAGCTCTACACTTTGCTACCGCAGACAGAGCCACGTGGAGTTTAGTAACAAAAATAAACATTGGCGTAATTCGTCTATTATCCACGTAAAAAAAAGTCTCTTTATAGCACACTGATTTACAATTGCAGGATGTTATATGATAAGTTTTAAATAGATTCGATTTTATGATGGCTCTGTCTTAACTTTCGTCACTTCTGAAACTACAAACTGTATCAGGCATAATCGGTCTGAATGGCGAAAGAACTCTCAGTCGATACAATTACTTCTTTACTCCTTCATTACTCTCTGCAACATTTACAAATACATACGTTGTTACTGTAATAGCTACACTGGTAGGAATGATTCCAAGAAATGCACATTCGGTATGGGGTTTTTTAACTGATGTAATAATAAGAAGTGAAAGTCTCCTTCAGCAAGGATTTTCCGTGTGAAAACGAAAGCTGGAAATCTCCCAAAATCAAATAAGGACACCTAATAACCTAGAGGGAAAAATATGGGCAAAACAAGTCCACTATGTTGTTTGGTATTGACGCCAGTCCCCTAATTTGCAATGTTTAATGGTTACTTATACAGACCAGTATCTATTAATGTCAACAAATGAAAATTTACGATGAAAGCTATAAACCTTTTTTTAAAGAGAACATTGTGAAGTAACCAAATAAGTCTAAAAATAATAGTTGTGGTTCTATCCTCATTTTCCTTATTTGTCTCAACTCTCTTTTTCTGTTCCTGTTTTTTCTGCGTGTCACTGTGTCTAATCTGAGTAAGCCGTGGGGATTCTAAATTACCTTTGCTTTTTCCTGTCTAGATTTACGTCCAAGGGGGATTTGCTCCCTGTCATCCGATGCTATTTTTAAGGGGTTTTCTGGGTCAACGTTCTTCTGTCGGCTTTACGGGGGTGTCTTGTCTACGACGTTTTGGATGCTTTTGCCGAGATGTCACATAAGATAAAAACGAAAAACGTTTGTTTATTTTGCGAGAGAGACTGTCTTGTACTTCCTTGCATGAATATTGCAGATCTCCAGATTTCTAGTGCACGAATTAAACTTCATTTCTGTTCAAATAACAAATCATTTTCATTCCAGGTGATCTGTCTGAGCAGTACGCGTCTGGCCTTAATATCATAAATCCCGTTCCGTCATATATATGTTTGACAGTTTATTGCAAACACTTTCTTCCAGGTGTAACCCATACGATTAAAGCATTTGAATAAACCCCCGCTGACCCTCCATGATTTCCTCATGTTTCAGTCCTTGAATATGCACACAATTGTTCCTAAACCAAGCAACAGTTCAAACTCTGCCGAGAACGAAGCACTTATCATTCATTATGTGCCTAAAGTTTTCAGTTGCATGTCAAGCGATATGATTTTTTTATGCACAAGGTAAAACAGAAAATTATTCACGTTCACAATGAAATCACTGATGACTTAATACGACATTGTCCTGTCGCTTTCTTTATTTCTTATCTATGTGCAATTCTCAGCATATAGAAGAAATATATAAAAGAAATATACGGTTTTTTTGCACAAACCTGGAGAGGAATTTTGTCTTCAGTAGCAACAGTACACTCTAGTGAACTGCATTTATTTTCCAGAATGCAAAAGTATTTCAGTACTAGAATTTTTTTATTTTTTTTAAATGTCATATGTAACGCCAATCTCCTCTTTTCACCGTAATACTCCACATTTAGGGAGATTCACTGCGATGCTTTTTCTTCTTCAGTAATTACGAGTGGGTGGAGGGACAGAGGCCTGTACTGTATAGCAACAATTAATGTCGCCCTTTTCAGCGTTGCAATGCCATCCACAATATTCATTATCTCTGCAAACTACGCCATTCTTTTAATAGCGCTTTCAACGCCGGGCTATATAAAGGATCGCTTTCAGCTATTCAGTCTCGGGGGAACAGCAGCCAACGCAGTTTTTCCAGGGGACGGGTATAACGTTCGTCTATACTTAAAATGGGGTTTTCCTTTATTATATCAAGCTTAGCTGTTCATTTTGGATTTCTCCGCTAAGATGCTAATCAACAATTCTTAGATATTCACTAGAAATCTCATCTGACTCCAAGCAAAGTTCGTGGGTCGTTATCTAGGACCAATATCTCTTTCGGGGTGGTTATCTTTATGATATTTACAGTCTTTTGTAAATGATATTACGATCATCCAAAAGGGTTGTACTGAAAACACTGCAAAGGTGGATACATACCGCGTTCAAACCCTTAGAGGTCACTATTTAGGAAAGATCCAAGAAATCGTTATGTAGTCCAATAACTGGTATTTCACTTTACTCATACTTTCGAATAAGCATCACATGGGCGCTGGATATCATAATTATTTTTCTTTTGTTTTGATAAAAAGTTATTCTCAAGCGACGCTGTCAAAAACAGCAGCCTATTCGGTTGTCTTATTTTTAAGCGACAATTATCTCTCGGTCGAATACCATCGTTTCCTTCACGTAATCAAAATCTATCAAAGCTGAAAGTCGAGTGGGATGATTGGGTACCTTCAATTCACGTAAAGATTAAAGTATTGGTAAAAAGAGCTAAGAGAACTTTTTAGTCAATGAATATCTATATATGTATATATGTGTGAGTGTGACAATAAATGTGTAATGGGAATTAAAAAGAACCAAGTCTAGCGCTCCGCCGGTTTACGTAACTCACTCACGGTCTCTACGGGAAGTTTATTTTTTTAAATTGAACTAGAAATAAGTTTCTGTCGAAAAACCCGTGCAAGCAGATGGCACCTGTTACCGGCAAATGAATGGTGTCCAATTTTTTGTGAATTCACTCCATTTTACAATGTGATGAAAGACTTAGTATGTTACATAGTGGTCCGGATGGATAGGGGCGAACTATGAGATATATATATATATATATATATATATATATGTATATATATATATGTGTGTGTGGGTGTTTGTGTGTGTGTGTCTGTGTGTGTGTGTGTGTCTGTGTGTGTGCTGTGTGTGTGTATATATATATATATATATATATATATATATATATATATATATATATATATATATATATATATATATATATATATATATATATATATATATTATATATACATATAAAATATGATGTATATATATATATATATATATAATATATATATATATGTATACATATATATTATTATATATATATACAATTTTGTTTAATTTAGAAAACTTTACTAAGTCAATCAAAAATTATGATAAAAACGCTATTAGAACATTAAAAAATTCAGGAAATTAAGTCACTCTGCCATTTCTTGAAAAAATATTTTCAAATTGACGAATTCTCCTCCTCACTCTAGATCGATCGCAACACCGCCCAAACATCCCCCCCCCCTCCCCCCCATTCCACAAACACCCACAACTACTCACCCTACCACTGTTTTCCAGAAGAATGTAATTCAAATGTTACAAATGAAACCATAACCTTAACAAGAAGCCATGAACCAACATATCGTATTTGCAGCACAGTAATCATATTGGACTCATACTGAGCTGCTAAAAGCTTCCTTAATCCAACTTGCAGGTAGATGATCGCATATAAGTAAGTTTTAGGCATATTGAAACACTCTTTATTACGATTTATCTATTTATTCCTCGCCAGATTATACTGTAATGATTAGGAAAGTCAGGGTATATACCATTTCCGAATGGACGATGATAGAAAGCTCTATAATTTGCCCAATTGTTAGTATTATCTTAATTTTATTATTTTATTATTATTATTATTATTATTATTATCATTGATTATTATTATTGAGTTAGTTATTATTTAATTATTGATTATTATTTTATTGATTATTATTATTATTAGTTGGAGAACCAAATCCATAGTTATGTACAAATGTACATATATTTAAATTTAAAACAGCAAGGATAGCTTTCGGGAATCTGTTCGGTTCCCCTTATCAAGTGATAAGGAGAAACCGAACAGAATTCCCGAAAGCTATCCTAGCTGTTTATATATTTAAATAGATGTACATTTATATAACTGTATTTGTTTTCTCTATTTGAAGACTCGTGCTACTGTGAGGTTTTTATTATTATTATTATTATTATTATTATTATTATTTGAAGGTAGGAGACCCTCTCTTAAACATGTTTTGTTAAAGATGATGGCAGCATCAGTGGAATTGATTTTATATAGGTCTTTTCAATTCTTCTTATTATTCTCTTCTCATCAGGGCTGATATTTGCTAATAGCTGGCCGATGTTCATATCTTGGTTAAAGAAATGTTTTCTAAAAATACTAATTTATTGTTATGATAACAAAAGTGATTAACAAATCTTAGTAATGGAATTCCAACGTTTCCAACCGTATCATCGGTTGGAAACGCTTGGAATTCCATTACTAAGATTTGTTAATCACTTTTGTTATCATAACAATAAATTAGTATTTTTAGAAAACATTTCTTTAACCAAGATATGAACATCGGCCAGCTATTAGCAAATATCAGACCCTGATGAGAAGAGAATAATAAGAAGAATTGAAAAGACCATATATAAAATCAATTCCACTGATGCTGCCATCATCTTTAACAAAACAATATTATTATTATTATTATATTATTATTATTATTATTATTATTATTATTATTATTATTATTATTATTATTATTATTATTATTATTATTATTATTATTATTATATTGAAGAATTTAAAAGTCTGTGTATCAAAATCATGTCCACTGATGCTGCCATTCTTTTTAACAGAACATTATTGTTATTATTATTATTATTATTATTATTATTATATTATTATTATTATTATTATTATTATTATTATTATTATTATTATTATTATTATTATTATGTCTTAAAAGACTTACAAAACACTTAGCAAAAATGGGGCAGCAACAATTAGGATTGCAGTAAAACGAAACAGTTAGTAAACATGTACAGTTTAAAATATAAGCCGGTCATTTTTTTTTTAAATATGTGTTAACACAGTGTTTTGCTTCAAAGCATCATTCCAGCCTTTCTTAAGCTTAAGAGCATCATTGTTGTTGGTACTTCAAAGACCTTTCCAGTAATTTTTAAAAAATGAGGAATAAAATACCCATAGTACGAGATAGTCATGGTACGAGATAGTGATACATTATGACTCCTCATGAAAATAATTTTCGTATCGTATTTCCTCACAATTTTAATAATTCTCCCATTGCCACAATAAACCAGTCACTTTCATGTTTAAATATTCCCGAGGACCTATTCAAAATGTATCATAAACGAGTCACCAGGCTGAAATTAGGGGAGTTTAGCTTTTAACTCTGAAAACAAATAATGAAAATAAAAAAAAATAAAAAAGACTGACATTGATTTAAGACATTTAGAACGTACATTTAGAACGTTTGTGCAGTTACTGAAAATGATTTTTCGTGAGATTTAAATAGTATTTGTAAAAAGAAAAAATAGATAACTAAATTTCACATGGAGTCACAGGTTGATGATCAGTCAAAGAGCCCAGAAAAGTAGTGATAAGGACATCAGTGAACAAAAATTCATGAGACTAGTTTTTGTATGGTTTAAAGTTTGAATATAAACATTAGCATTCATTGTAGCTCTGCTGCCTATGATGTAGCAGCTGTGATGACTGGTCTCCTTTAAGGGAACTGTTCAAGATGTGAAAGGAAAAGGAAAATGTTCCAGGGTACAGCTAGGTTTATGAAGTAACTGTTTCTTTTTCGCGGAAACAGAGAGAGAGAGAGAGAGAGAGAGAGAGAGAGAGAGAGAGGTGGTTGATGGCAAAGAGAAAGAGATATATATAGGTAGGTTGTTGAGAGAGAGAGAGAGAGAGAGAGAGAGAGAGAGAGAGAGAGAGAGAGAACAATTTATGGATATGAAAAGATAATTCCTTCGTTGTTATTCATCTCAGGGTTAGCCCTACTCTCTCTCTCTCTCTCTCTCTCTCTCTCCTCAATATGCATCCTCATTCACAAGTATACTCCTCTATACACTTCTTTTAAAACTAGCAACATATTCCTATTGTATTCCCATTCCCAGTCACTCATGTTATTCCAGCCCTATCACCTACGTGATGCCTTTATTCTCTGCATTTTGCATCCACCTCAACCAGCACAGGCAAACTTTTTTTCTTCTCAGAAACATGCCAGTGATAGGTTCACTCTAAAAAAATATCTTTCATTCCTGTCTCTTTTTTTTTAAATTAAAACTTAGGCTGTGTTGCTATTACAATATTTTCTCTTCCTGCACTTACAGTTTCATTTGGAAACTCTTTGGAAAAAGGGAAATGCATCTCTCTTACGTTCCAGCAATCATGCTGACATAAGAAAAACTGTCTGTCCTTTGTCATACATCTCTCTCTCTCTCTCTCTCTCTCTCTCTCTCTCTCTCTCTCTCTCTCTCTCTCTCTCTCTCTCTCTCTCTCTCTCTCTCTCTCTCTCTCCCGAAAAAACTGGATTAAATTTAGACTTCACGTCAGAAAAGAAAGCATGCAAAAACAAGAAAGATATTAAAGGCAAACATTATAATGAAAAAAACGTTTTTGCACTTTGCAATTTTTATGATGCTAGCTTTGTGAAACAAAATTCCGAAGAAACATATCTATTCACACTTTATTTCTTATATAATTAGGAAGGAACTGTGGTATGTAATTTTATTTCACACACACACATATGTGTGTGTATATGTATGTATATATATATATATATATATATATATATATATATATATATATATATATATATATATATATATATATATATATATATATATATATATATTCATATATGTGTATATATATAAATATATATAGGAGGAATAAAATTGTAAACAGCCATCGTAGCATTGTAAATTCATTGGCCAAATTTTCGAGACCGCATGTCTCATGATCAGGGCTGTAAAATTACAAAGAATAAAAATTAAAAAATGGGCTCAGTTAAAACAAACTCACAAAGTCTAAAAACAAGAAACTTAAATTTAAAATAAACAAAAAGAAGCTTAAAAACATATTTTAAAAATATTGAAACCTAATACAGAAAAACTTTTAAAATTGTATATATAAAATTTTATGATGTTAAAATGTATTAGTACCTTACTCTATCTGAGCTAAGAACTGAGTGACATTCTCAGTTATTCAGGAGGAGGATGTCAACTTAGGCGATATATAAGATAGTGGAAGAGGCCTGGCAGTTTAGAGAAGGAACAAGCTGCTTGATAGTTAACGATTCCAGGATGGAGAGAGAGTGGTCATTGGGTGCTTGGGCGAGAACATTAAAATCTTCATAAGAGAATGATGTCTTGCATTTCTTACAGTGGTCTCTTATATTAGAAAATTCTTTAGTTTTAAATTGACATCCAGCTCGGTGACTAACTCCAAGATGAGAATCAGCTCTGATTTTGAGTAATCTCTTAGTGGCTCCGATATATTTCCCAACTTTACATTTTGGGCAAGTGAAACAATAAACCACCAGAGACCGTATCAAGGCAGGAAGCCTATCCTTATGGTGAAATGATGACCCAATTTTCTTAGGATTTTTCGAACGTAATCTGATATCTATAGCTGGAAATGTACTCCAAATTGAGTCTTGCAGTGTTTGTTTGAATTTCTTCGAATGTACAAAAGGAATGGAGGCATACATGAGCAATTTAGGGACATTAGGTATCGACAGACGGGGTTGAAATATATTATTCAAGAAGCTATTTACATACTTGTTGAATAAGAAAGAAGGATACGAATTATTTTTGAAAAATTGAAGTAAAAACAGAATTTCCTCGTGAAAGTTGTGCGTTCTAGATGCCCCAATGGTATGTATATATATATATATATATATATATATATATATATATATATATATATATATATATATATATATATATATATATATATGTAGTATATATATATATATATATATACATATATATATAATATATATATATTATATGTATATACATATATATATATATATATATATATATATATATATATATATATATATATATATATATATATATATATATATATATATATATATATATATATTATATATGTATGCTAAATACCCTCCATAGTTAACTTAGAGAAAACTTCTGAAGAAGCAAAGTTATTCGACTTATATTATATAAAAAGGAAATAACAATCTCTTGTCTTTATATTTCACACACATACACACACGCGTTCATATATATGTGTGTGTGTTTGTGTGTATACGAACAAATATCCTTACAGCTCCCTAGACCCTGATCTAAAACTACATTTGCTCATTGTACAGCTCTTATTATAAAAAGTACTTCTGTGAGGCATTTGTCTTCATCCTTTGTCTAATTTCTCTCACAATTACTGAAGGGCTTTGCGTTCAATAGGGCAACTCCGACAGCCAAAAAAGGTTCTCGATATTGATGTTAAGGCTCTCTCCCGCGGTCTCGCTCGGCCTCGTTAAGGCACGATTTTCTCAAGGAACAACAATGATGCGGATATGGGACATTCTCCGAGGGCCATTTGGAAAGTGCATCTGAATGTGGCTGTAGAAGAGATAGAAACGATAGGTTACGTTCCTCGCGGAGTCCTGTCACGGGCACTCAGCAGGTAATAACTTCTTGCGTTGTATAAAGCGGTCACGATGACGCGAATCCCAACCTGTTTCTGTGTATTGATATATGGCATGATTCAATATCTAATTTAGTCATATTTTAGTTTTAAGATGGTATATTATGAGACCACAGACTTAGATAGTTAAGGTTACTAAAAAAACCACAACATACTTTGAAAGTAATTAGTTAATACAGATGCAACAGCAGTACGTTCAATTAAATACAAAATCGAACATGGGGAATAAACTTACATACAAATTCTGCTATTAAAAGCATTCTATCCAAATTAAATACTCTTTCTGCTAAAAAATTACATCCGCGTTCAATGGTAGAGCAATACTGCTCATTTGATCATTAGCTACCTTAATTATTAACAATCATTATCATAATTTATTTCATATTACCCTCACAAGAAAACCCAAGAATATACTGCCTAAATCGTAATATCCGCGAAAATATGCTATAAAAGAATTTTCTGTTCCCCGAAAACATCATCATCCGAGAAGGGGAAGAAAAAAAATTAAAACGTGTAAAAGTCACTTGACACGATGGTTATGAAGCTCTCCCGGGGGACTTGGAATTTAATAAGCTCTGGTAGAATGGAAAGAAGGGAAGTGGGTGGCCAGGAATTCTTCGCCAAGAAGGATAGGTACAATGGGAAGGAAAGTGGGTGAAATGTGCAGAGCAACAAGCAATAAGAAGGCAGCGAGAAATAGCTATAATAGATTCACATCAACCGCGCATTTGACGTCTAGACCAGTCCATTACGACGCTCCTGATTGGTTGTTGATAAGCCATTCAAAGGGCTGGAAACTCTCAGTCTCTCGAGAGAGTTCACATGGACAGAATGTATGTTCCACCTCTCCTGAGGATTACGTCTTTCAGAAGAGGTGGAAGATACATCCTGCCTATGTGACCTCTCTAGAGAGATTGAAGAGTTTCCAGCCCTGTGATTGGCTTATCAACAACCAATCAGGAGCGTCGTAAGGGACTGGCCTAGACGTCAAATGCACGGTTGATGTGAATCTATTATAATAGCTGCGAGAATTCGCCGGTTTCCTCTACCGAATGTAGCAGCAATTGAGTGATGTTGGAATTAAATCAAATTCATTGACACTTTTGACAGTTGCGTTGATAAAAGGACAATAAAAGCGATGACAGAATAGTATCATGACATACGAAGTATGAAGAACTCTGAAGGACAGTGAAACATACAGTTTAAGATTAAAGTACGTATAAGATTAAGCAAGAAAACAGAATATTCTCTTTGCTTCTGGTATTTCAAGCTGAAAAGACGAACGACTGTATGGTAATATATGAACTGAGAGGGAGAGAGAGGGGAGGGGCATTCTCAAAAATGACTTGTTTCCAAGCTCGAATAATACTGGAACAGGTATAGTATGGAAAAATGAATATTTTCGCAACCCTAATTCTACTTTTAATAGAACTCTTTTTCACACTCTCTCTTTCTGTATAATCTATCTGTGCTCGACCGTTTCTTTACGAAAATTTCATCTGCAATGCATAGTAGATTTTTTTCCTTCTTTTTTCACGAAAATGTCACTTGCAATGCTTAGTAGATTTTTTTGTGTGTTATGGTATATGAATCACAGCCAATAAAACTCATGAGTAGGTAGAAGCTGGACGCATTTGAGAGAGAGAGAGAGAGAGAGAGAGAGAGAGAGAGAGAGAGAGAGAGAGAGAGAGATTTATCCGTAATCCTCAAATGATTGCCTTGGCGAACGGACGCACCAATCATACCTAAATGTGTCATGGGGCACAGACGGTAAGTCCAGCTCGCCTACCTACCTGCCTTCTCTTCAGACACACACACACAGAGCCAGAATTCTCTCTTTTCAGCAAAGAAAACTGTAAGGAATGAAATATTACGTTGCGTTTCCTTAACCTTTCTTCGTCTGGCTCTCTCGAGAGCGTCAGTATTCGTTTTTTTTTACATTTCCATGGCATACACAATTGGTCTCATCGCATGTTTATGTATACAGTCGCCTTTCGTACGTTTGTTTGTAATTATCAGTTTATGGTGTCCTTATATCAATGATGTCGTATATTTACAGCCACTTTGCAAGTCGTATCTTAACTTGTTAACACTTGGTGCTAGATTTTCACTTCTGTTCGACATTAACAGATATGTATAACTGAATCACGAAAGTTAGGAACGTGATAAAATAAATCCATAAATAAAGATAAATGCCACGAAGGAAAAATAAACGAAGGAGTCTGCAAGATCTTTCGACTTTAAAAGTCCTTTACTGAGCAGATACTGACCAAAATACGAGAAAGACAATACAAGAAGATTCGTATAACTGACAGATAGGGATTATAAAGGGATTAGTACCTAGAATCCGACACACCTGGAAGATAAGAAACCTTCCCAAAACAAGCATAAACAAAGGGTGCAATTAAAGGTTTAAGACAATCATCTCAGATACAATCTCCAGACAATTAAAGGATTATAGGTGACAGCTATTCGGAACTTGGTAAACAAAACCATATTCAAAAACATGGCAGACATATATTACAACAAAATTTAAACCTTTAATTGCACCCATTGTTTATGCTTGTTTGGGAAGGTTTTCTTATCTTCCAGGTGTGTCGGATTCTAGGTACTAATCCCTTTATAATCCCTATCTGTCAGTTATACGAACCTTCTTGTATTGTCTTTTCTCTTATTTTTGTCAGTATCTGCTCAGTAAAGGACTTTTAAAGTCGAAAGATCTGCAGACTCCTTCGTTTATTTTTCCTTCGTGGCATTTATCTTTATTTATTAACAGATATGTATAGCCAGTTTTTTTTCCGACAAGGAGGTAATGGTGGCACCATTTGTTACTCCTTCAGCTCCACTAAAAGACCTTCACACTTATCCGTTATTTATTGCAGCTTGCTAATTCATCCGGAATAATAATAAATTTATAATAATACATAATAAAAATAATAATAATAATAATAATAATAATAAATAATAATAATAATAATAATGTTCTTTGGGGTCCACAATAATAAAAAATGTTAAAAGTGCGTGTACGGCATCCCACTCTTCTGCATGAGTTCCTGGAGCTACTTCAGCCTCTAGTTTTTTCTAGATTCCTTTCAAGGATCTTGGGATCGTGCCTAGTGATCCTATGATTATGGGGTACAATTTCCACTGGCATCCCTCCCATATCCTTATTTATATTTTCAGATCTTGATATTTATCCATTATTTTCCCCCCTCTCTTTCTCAAATTCAACTTGGTGTCCCATGGTATTACGACAACAGTGAGGATACTTTCTTCTTGATTTTGTCAATCAACGTCACGTCTGGTCTATTTTGCACGTATCACCCTATCTGTTCTGATACATAGTCCCAAAGGATCTTGCCTGATCGTTTTCTATCACTCCCTCAGGTTGGTGCTCGTACCACTTATTACTTCAAGGTAGCTGATGTTTCTTGCACAGGCTCCAGTGGAGGGCTTTTGCCACTGAATCATGCCTCTTTTTGTACTGGTTCTGTGCAAGTGCCGGGCATTCGCTTGCTATGTGGTTTATGGTTTCATTTTTCATATTGCACTTCCTACATATGGGAGAGATGTTATTTACCGTCTATCGTCTTTGAAACATATCTGGTTCTTAGGGCCTGATCTTGTGCCGCTGTTATCATTCCCTCAGTTTCCTTCTTTAGCTCTCCCCTCTGTAGCCATTGCCATGTGTCATCGCTGGCTAGTTCTTTAGTCTGTCTCATGTATTGTCCGTGCATTGGTTTGTTGTGCCAGTGCTCTGTTCTGTTTGTCATTCTCCTGTCTCTGTATATTTCTTGGTCTTCGTCTACTTATTAGTCCTTCTTCCCATGCACTCTTTAGCCACTCGTCTTGCCTGGTTTTCAGATATTGCCCCAGTGCTCTGTTTCTCGATGTTGAACGCAGTCCTCTATACTTAGTAAGTCCTCTCCCTCCTTCCTTTCGTGTTATGTATAGTCTGTCCGTATTTGCTCTTGGGTGTAGTGCTTTGTGGTATTGTCATATGTTTCCTAGTTTTCTGATCTATGCTGCGGAGTTCTGCCTTCGTCCATTCCACTACTCCTGCGTTGTATCTGATTACAGGCACTGCCCATGTGTTTATGGCTTTTAATCATATTTCCGGCGTTGAGTTTTGACTTGAGTATCGCCTTGAGTCTCTGCATATATTCTTTCCTGATCGTGTCCTTCATCTCTTGGTGTTTTATATCCCCTCCTTCCATTATTCCCAGGTATTTGTATCCAGTCTCTCTATGTGTTTGATGTTGCTCCCATCTGGTAGCTTTATCCCATCAGTTCTCGTTACTTGCCTTTTTGTATGTTGACTAAGGCGCATTTTTCTATTCCAAACTCCATCCTGATGTCCCCAGATACAATCCTTACAGTCTGGATTAGGGTATCTATTATTATTATTATTATTATTATTATTATTATTATTATTATTATTATTATTATTATTATTATTATTAATTATTATGATCATTATTATTATTATTATTATCATTATTCTGTTAAAAAGGATGGCAGAAGTAAGCGACCAATGAGAATGCAACTCTAGGTCCGAGCCGCTATTAATACCGCCACAGACTTTCTTGCTACAGTCTCTTCAACCGACTCGTCCGAAGATGACTTGTTAGAAGGTTTAAACGTCACGTGAATCCAGCTATACCTGCTATACCTGCACCATAACCAGCCCTTAAAACCAAAGACGACCCCGACCCGAACTGAACTACTTAATACCAGCACTGGACGACGACCCCTGCTTGACCTAGACCTGATATCCTGTTCTAATAAAAGATTACCTTCAGCATTTACAATTTTTTTGAAAATTCCCAATATGAATATTGGCCAGTTACTTCAGAAACATCGCTGAACCTGAGAAGCGAATTGCAAGGAAAATAGAAAAAACAATATATAAAATCACTCACTTAATTCTGCCATCCTTTATAACAGCATTTGCCTAAAAGAGGGTCTTCTTCTACCAAATTATTAGTATTATTATTATTATTGTAAATAGATGTAGCCGAGTGGTACTAACTCTCTACGCGTAGAATCCAAAATCAAATAATTTACTGATCGTATAAGGAGTTCCCCTATACGATCGGAATTATTTGATTCTCAGGGTCAGCGATGTTTCTGAGTAACTGGCCAATATTCATATTGGGAATTTTCAAAAAATTGTAAATGCTGAGCTAAGAAGCGAATTGCAAGGAAAATAGAAAAACATATATATAATCAACTCGCTTAATTCTGCCATCCTTTTTAACAGCATTTGTCTAAAAGAGGATCTTCTACCAAAATATTATTATTATTATTATTATTATTATTATTAGTTTTTTTTTTTTTTATTATCATTATTATAATTATTATTATTTAAAATACTCATATTAGCATTGAATCTTGAAATGAGAAACAAACCTACAATTATGTATATATGTACATATATTTAAAAATAAAAAGAGGTTGCTAAGGGGAATCGAACTCATTCCCGTAAGCTTTCGGCTGACATATTCATTTTAAGTATATATACATATTCACAACTGTGGCTTTGTTTCTCCTACAATAAAATGATAATAATACAATAATAATAATAATAATAATAATAATAATAATAATAATAATAATAATAATAATAATAATAATAATAATAATAATAATAATAATAATTAATAAGGAAATATGGAGATGCTACATCAGAAAGCAACCCGACGGAGAGAGGGCATAGAGAAGGTTGGTCAACATCTGGAATGAGAGGAATAACACACCCCCAAACAGAGCAGAGGCTGGCAGACCAAGTAAGGACATAAAGAAAAAGAATTGGCTCTCCCCCAACAGAAAGAGAAGAACTGGAAAGGGAAATGACACACGGCAACGAATTACAAGAAGACGAAGTGAGAGACGATGCCACAGAAGACGACAGGGATGAAGAGGTATCAAACAACGACAGACGAAGAAACACCGACGAAGTAACAGACAGGACGAAATGGGTAGAAAAAGATTAGACAATGGATAGAGCCAGATACAGAGAGAACAAAGATCCCCTCCATGAAAGCCTACACACCAAGAAATTGCGGGAGAAAACAAGTGGGGTCAATGAAATATGGGCATAATACACACCCACCAGTGTCACAGAAACAAATAACTTGGCATTATGAGGAGCAAGATTAGTAGCAGAACTGAAGGTGGGGATGCAAACACCAACACCAGCACAAACCAACCCAACAGAAACCAAAACAGCAACCGCCTTGGAAAAGGCGCCTGGAAAAGCAAATCATGGTGATGAGATCTGACTTGAGTAAACTGAAAGAGATGGCAGAAAAAAGGCAAAGAAGCAAGAAATCAAGGAAGAACTCAACGAGAATACAAAGTACAAGAGAGGGGACTAAAGAACACAATAGAAGATGTAAAAAAGACGACTTAAGGCCAAAAGACAAGTGTAAGGGAAATATAGCCAGTAACTACAGGCCTATCACCTGCCTACCAATAATGTGCAAGTTACTAACAGGTATCATCAGTGAAAGGCTATACAACTACCGAGAGGAGACAAACACCATCCCCCACCAACAGAAAGGCTGCAGAGGGAAGTGTAGGGGCACAAAAGACCAGCTCCTGATAGACAAAATGGTAATGAAAAACAGTAGGAGAAGGAAAATCAAACTAATCATGGCATGGATAGACTATAGAAAGCCTTCGACATGATACCACACACATGACTAATAGAATGCCTGAAAATATATGGGGCAGTGGAAAAACACCATCAGCTTCCTCAAAAATACAATGCGCAACTGGAATACAGTACTTACAAGCTCTGGAATAAGACTAGCAGAGGTTAATATCATGAGAGGGATCTTCCAGGGCGACTCACTGTCCCCACTACTCTTCGTAGTAGCCTTGATTCCCATGACAAAAGTACTACAGAAGATGGATGTTGTGTACCAACTCAAGAAAAGAGGCAACAGAATCAACCATCTGATGTTCATGGACGACGTCAAGCTGTATGGTAAGAGCATCAAGGAAATAGATACCCTAATCCAGACTGTAAGGATTTTATCTGGGGGCATCAGGATGGAGTTTGGAATAGAAAAATGCGCCTTAGTCAACATACAAAAGGGCAAAGTAACAAGAACTGAAGGGATAAAGCTACCAGATGGGAGCAACATCAAACGCATAGATGAGACTGGATACAAATACCTGGGAATAATGGAAGGAAGGGATATAAAACACCAAGAGATGAAGGACACGATCAGGAAAGAATATATGCAGAGACTCAAGGCGATACTCAAGTCAAAACTCAACGCCGGTAAATATGGTAAAAGCCATAAACACATGGGCAGTGCCAGTAATCAGATACAACGCAGGAATAGTGGAATGGACGAAGGAAGAACTCCGCAGCATAGATCAGAAAACTAGGAAACATATGACAATACACAAAGCACTACACCCAAGAGCAAATACGGACAGACTATACATAACACGAAAGGAAAGGAGGGAGAGGACTACTAAGTATAGAGGACTGCGTCAACATCGAGAACAGAGCACTGGGGCAATATCTGAAAACCAGTGAAGAACGAGTGGCTAAAGAGTGCATGGGAAGAAGGACTGATAAGTAGACGAAGACCCAGAAATATACAGACAGGAGAATGACAAACAGAACAGACGACTGGCACAACAAACCAATGCACGGACAATACATGAGACAGACTAAAGAACTAGCCAGCGATGACACATGGCAATGGCTACAGAGGGGAGAGCTCCAGAAGGAAACTGTAGGAATGATTACAGTGGCACAAGATCAGGCCCTAAGAAACCAGATATGTTCAAAGAACGATAGACGAAATGACATCTCTCCCATATGTAGGAAGTGCAATATGATGAAATGAAACCATAAACCACATAGCAAGCGAATGTCCGGCACTTGCACAGAACCAGTACAAAAAGAGGCATGATTTAGTGGCAAAAGCCTCCACTGGAGCCTGTGGCAAGAAACATCAGCTACCTTGAAGTAATAAGTGGTACGAGCACCAACCCGAAGGAGTGATAGAAAACGATCAGGCAAAGATCCTCTGGACTATGGTATCAGAACAGATAGGGTGATACGTGCAAATAGACCAGACGTGACGTTGATTGACAAAATCAAAAAGAAAGTATCACTCAGTGATGTCGCAATACCATGGGACACCAGAGTTGAAGAGAAAGAGAGGTGAATATTCATCAACCTCTTTTGCTTTAGTGCGCACAGTTTGCTGATCCGTAAGAGCTCAAACGGTTTTTTGATGGGGAAAAACTGGATAAGTATCAAGATCTGAAAATAGAAATAAGAAGGATATGGGATATGCCATGGAAATTGTACACATAATCATAGGAACACTAGGCACGATCCCCAGATCCCTGAAAAGGAATCTAGAAAAACTAGAGGCTGAAAGTAGCTCCAGGACTCATACAGAAGAGTGTGATCCTAGAAACGGCGCACATAATAAGAAAAGTGATGGACTCCTAAGGAGGAAGTATGCAACCCGGAACCCCACACAATAAATACCACCCAGTCGAATTAGAGGACTCAGATAGAGCAAAAACAAAAAAAATAAAAAATAAAAATAATAATAATAATAATAATAATAATATATCTTGGGAGTATACCCCTCTTTTAAACAAGTCTTATTTAAAAGGATTGCTGCATCAGCTCCATTAATTTTTGTATAAAAGGAAAATAGGGAAGACTCTATACAAAATTAATGGAGCTGATGCAGCAATCCTTTTCAATAATAATAATATAATAATAATAATAATAATAATAATAATAATAATAATAAAATAATAATAATAATAATAATAATAATAATAATAATAATAATAATATAATAATAATAATATGTCTAATAAGTATAAACAAACTTTCATATCAAATTGCATTATGCATTATTACATTATGTTGTTGCTGAAGACAACATTAAATTATCTTCGTGGTCGTAAACTAAATCCAACAGAAGCGAGAAAGTTAAGCATTATGAGCATACAATTTTCCTAGTAAGACGTTCAAGAGGTAATTAAAAAAATCTTTCAATTTTAAATTCGAAAGCTTTTTCCACGTGTCGGAAACGTTTGAAGAAATATAAAGGTAATAAAGATTTAAGAGTGAACCTTATTAGAGAAAACAATATTTCCTAAGCAAATACATAATGAAATGTGCCTACTCATTTCTGCATTTCTTAACTGGAGAAAGGAAAATAATAAACAAGAGGAAAATGCGCCGAAGTTTCTTCGTCGGAATCGAATTTTCTGTACAGCGTATAATGCTGTATAAAACTATCAGCTACGAACGGCAGAGCTTCAGTTGCTTCCAAGATGCGACCAACTGAATGTGCGTTGCTCGCCTCCGGAAAGAGCTGTCAGACGCACGATCCACGGATATACTTAACCTTGAATAAAATAAAATACTACTGAGGCTAAAGGTCTGCAATTTGGTATGTTTGATGATTGGAGGGTGGATGATCAACTTACCAATTTGCAGCTCTCTAGCCTCTGTAGTTTTAAAGATCTGAGGGCAGATAGAAAAAGTGTGGACGGACAGACAAAGCCATTCTCAATAGTTTTTTTTTATTATTACAGAAAACTAAAAAGAGAAGCAGTTAAACGAGAAAGAACAACTTTACGTCAAACGTTGCAGTTTTTGACAGCGTGTAATTCGCTAAATACTACGGATGAGAGAGTTGTTAGTCACCAGTACAAAAACAAATAGTTTTTTTAAAAATCTCTCGCCAGAGTCAAACGAGATTCTATTGTTTCACTGATTAAATTTTCCTTTTAGATTACGGTTTTTGTTTACAATTTTGAATGAAATCCAGGCGGAGACACAATGACGCGGGGATGGATATGAAAAAACGATATATACACGGAATCATCATATTAAGGAAATTGAAAACCGCTAGGTTTATATTTACCATGTGTACAAATCCGTAAACTGATAATAATAATAATAATAATAATAATAATAATAATAATAATAATAATAATAATAATAATAATAATAATAATAATAATAATAATAATAATAATAATAATAATCTGAAGCATCATGTGAATTTATATTATATTTTGTCTTTTCAGTTCTACAGATAATTCTTTTATCTTCGATATTAGCTTTAGAATATAGCCAATACACATATTTTGTTTTGGCTGGAAAATTAATAACATAGATTTTATAATATTAGTCAGTTTATTCCAAACTTATACATTTCGTAACTATTCTACGAACACATCTTTAATTTCTCGTCAGCGTTCGATATCCTTATTTCGTCGAAAAATATTTCAAAGCTTTAAAGGAGAAATTTTGATCATTTAAAATCTCTAATACAGCCGTATTTTGAATTAATGTTTGTGTGTGTGCGTGTGTGTTTATATTCTAGAATTTAGAGGATTCTGCAACATTGCTCTTTGCAGTTACGTAACATCAGTTGACGTAAATATGATTTACGTATTATTATCTTCTGTAACATCGTTGGTATATAACTTGTGCTAACTTCCCCGCCCTTTGAAAGTTTCAGCGATGCTCACACAATAATAATGTTTGGCTTTCCCCAGACGGAAAGAAATCTTTAGCACCAAAACAAACTTGGTCAGCGACTTTATTTGGGTCTAACTTTTCGCTTTTATTTATGAAGAAAGGTTTGACAGTATACGTCTCACTCCATCCCCACACTAAACCCTAGGGACCGCTGCACACATCCCCCCCAGTCCCCCGTTCCAACAATCCACCTCTATTTTTATTTTCAAATTAGCAGTATTAGCAGCGTCTAGTTCTTTCTGGTATGTCCATTTCCATAAGAGCTTTTTACAACATGACCAATTTAGAGTTTCCTCAAGATTATAGTTGAAAAAAATAATTCAGCCACGAATCACGTCAGCCAGAGGGCAATGCCAAGGTAGGAAAGAAATTTGTTTTCTTCATTTTTTTTGTCATACGTCCACTAGGAGCCTTTATCACCACTCTCTCTCTCCCTCTTCTCCTACCCCTTACCACCTTCTCTCTCTCTCTCTCTCTCTCTCTCTCTCTCTCTCTCTCTCTCTCTCTCTCTCTCTCTCTCTCCTTCGCTATCGCCGGATAAGTCTTTTCCATGAAGTCATCTGAAAGACTTTTTTTTTTTTTCGTTTACCTTTCAGAAGTTTTCTTTCTTCTTCTTCTTCTTCTTCTTCTTCTTCTTCTTCTTCTTTCTTTCTTTCTTTCTTTTTTAAGCGATAGGGGTTTCTTTTTCTTCTTTTGTTCCCGCCCCCGCCCTTTTTTTTTTGTGAACTCTTGGTCCAGCCCGTAGAAAATGAGGTCACACCCTTTTTCTATATTTCTCCGCTCGCTTCAATGGAAACACAATGGAAATACGTCAGATTTTATCGCATCTTAGATCTTCGTAATCTTCAGTGTTTGTTTAGTTCTTCAATTTGAAGATATTCTTCCTATACTCCAGACTTGTACATGGCATCTCACTTCATCTTATTTTAATACAATTATATAAAAGAGAATGGTATCTAACTTCTCGATTTCCTCACAGTATGACGAATATACATATCACTACAAGCCTTGGATCCAAATGCGGAATAGTTAAATAAACCCAACTTTCCCTGGTGGGATTTGAACCCATGTATATATCCAGTGCTTGTAGTAATGAGTGTATATAAAAAAACTCCTGATGAAATCTAGAAGCTAGCGATCCATTTGAATATTATAAATGCAGAAATTACCCAGCTACGTAGATTTAAATAAATATATATATATATATATATCATATATATATATATATATATATAGTATATTATATAATAATGACATATATATATATATATATTCTATATATATATATATATATATATATATATATGATATATATATATAT
>NC_087205.1:100482622-100487622 GCF_015104395.2 Macrobrachium nipponense | reverse complement strand
GGGAGAGAGAGAGAGAGAGAGGAGAGAGAGAGGAGAGAGAGAGAGAGAGAGAGAGAGAGTCTTATGAATATATTATGAAGGATTTATTCATGAATGTTTCTCTCGTCTGGGGCGAGACTTACCTTGTCGAGGACATCTCTTTTTTATGATTAAGCTTTAATAGAGTCATCATCTCTCTTTATCTCCTATTCTCTCCCCCCGATGCATCCAACAACAGTCGACTACCATTTAGGTTCATAATTCACTACTTAGGTCCAAAGTAACGTAACGGAATTTTAGAGAACTCATCTTTTGTCCTTCATAATGTAGTTCTAAAACAGAGAGAGAGAGAGAGAGAGAGAGAGAGAGAGAGAGAGAGAGAGAGAGAGAGAGAGAAAATTAGCTTATATACCTAACTACCTAAGACTTTGACTACACGCACACACACACCTCTCTGTCTATCTGGGTCTATGTATGTATGTATATATGTATGTATATATTTATCTGGTTCTATGAATTTATGTATGTATGTATGTATCTGGTTCTATGTATTTATGTGTGTATGTTTGTATATATGTATCTGTTTCTATATATTTATGTATGTATGTATGTATGTATGTATGTATGTATGTATGTATGCATATGTGTCTAGTTCTATAATTTATGTATGAATGCATGTATATATGTATCTGATTCTATGTATTTATGTATGTATGTACATATGTGTGTCTGGTTCTATGTATGTATGTACGTATGTATGTACCCAAAAGCAACTGCACGAAAGGGAGGCTGTAGTTTAATCAACAAATAAATCTCCCGAAAAATGAGCAAATAAAAAACGAATTAATCAGCGGGGCAGCAAAGCTGAACATCCTCAGGGCTTATTCCAGAACTCACATCTCTGGATAATTAGTTCATCTGCATGAGATTCATATCAATCATCTATGTCATTTCGGTCTTTTTGAAGCTCACTCGGCCAGGCTTCACGTTTACGCATCTCGATTTTCGATATCTATTTCAGGAACAAGTTTGATGCACCCCTTTATTTTCTAAGCGTTATTCGCAAAGTCAAAGTTTGCCTCAGGGTATTTTGTGTTGTGTATTGAAAGGTAAAGATGCAAGTTGATGATTGTATTTATAAGGTAATTGTGATGTATTTAAGGCGATTGTCGGGTATTCACCAAATAACATATACTACATAAAATGTAACGTTTAGTATTTATTTCTGTTTATTTGTTAACTTGTTGAGTGTGTATAATCTGCATTGCCACCATCACTCTAGGGTGGGCAGGGTAATCCGCAGGAATTCCTGTAGAGTACGTAGTAGAATATTGTGGAGTTTACTGGCTATAGACTATTATAGACTAATGGTCCTATCTCATATTACTTTCTCTTTTTTTTCTTTTTTTTTTTTGACACTAAGGTTACGCTGAACTCTGCAAAGGAATCAGGCCACTAAACTGTGGCGACGACCAGAATTTTCACCCAGGAATATCATAAGTGAAGCCAGTTTCATAAAAAATGTCAATCAGTTAACGTATCCAGAGATGCAAATTTTGCAACAGGTCAGAGAAGAACGGCTTATACCAGAATGTTTTTTATCTGTATCAATTGTTTCGTGGGGCAGTGTTCCTTAGAGTATAGCTACCAATCATTTGGCAAACTCAGCTCAGTTCCTGCGATATTGACCCCCATAAATACTGTACTTTTAAAACATAAGTGCAATCTTTAAAGGGTTTTAGCTTTATGGGTACGGTAATTGAACCAATTCACGTCCTTAAGAAAAAATTATCATTTTCAAACGATATTTGAAATAACGAAAGTCATCCACCTCCCAGAACGTGAGACGAAGAAGACAAGAAATCATTCGTTGAAAGAGAAAGGTTTACAGAAGCCACGGTCAAGTTCTTAGGCGTTTTGGCAGTTCGGATTATTTCTTTAGTTCCGAAGGTCAATTTCATGTCGGCAAAGGTGGCAATGAATGAATTACACTGCTGCAGCCATGGACGATGATCATGAAGCTATTTATGATGCTTTAACGGTTAACGGCTGATAAATGAAGGTAATAAAACGAGTTCCGATTCTCGGAACGGTTTTGTACCGCCAGTGAAACTGACATTCCAGTAATCAAGGTTATTTTCCACGAAGGTATAAACGCCTTTGATGAACACAAAAAGCCATGTAAATTAGACAGAGCATTTTGATGAATCCACTCTGAGATAAAGCTAGAAATGATGTGGATCAGTGAAGGTTGGCCAATTACAGCCTATTGAATGGTGTTTTTTTTTTCAGGCAAAGTTCAAACACATTCGATGGCATCCTGTTGTGCATATAGAGATATCTATGCAATAACATTCTGCTCATTTTTTACATTCCGTAACTTTTTAAATATCAAAACGCTTTTCAGCGATCAGTAATCGCTAATTGATTACTGATTATCGATTAAACATTCAGACGGGAGGCTAGAAATGAGTAGAGATCTGTGAAGAGTCCTTTAAGTCCTTTACTGTTCCATCGGATTGGAGGCGATAATGATCATGACGACACATCTTCTTACCGCAGACTTCAATTCATTATATTTCCAACAGGCATGACTTAGACATAATATACTAAACGAAATTATAGTCATGAGGCCACTGCTAATTATCGTTAATTGATCAAAATACTCGTGCTATTTCATGTGAGTAGAGACAAACTTCTCCAGTAATGATTCAGTAGTGTTTCTCTATCTACTGGGTTTCATGGACCGTTAGCCCTAATGAATATCAATGTCTAATTATTGTCTTTCAGTCTTTTGTCTCGTTAACACAACGTTGTATTATATTAATATACATACATACACACATATATACATATATATATATATATATATATGTGTGTGGTGTGTGTGTGTGTGTATAGGTATAGGAATACGGAAGGACATGGCACATTACACGATTCTTTATTGCTAGCGACGTTTCGAGACAAAGTCCCATCTTCAGGCTAAAGGCAAGAAATAAATATTACATCAATACAAAACAATTAAGCAAGTTAGCGTAAAATATTATAAATTAAAGTATTTCTAAGTAAAATTACGAATTAAAAAATCTCAAAGAATGAGTATTACATCAAATACATAACATATTCAAGAAAAGGAAATGGAAAATCATAAACAATAAAAATATTTCTAAGGAAAATTATGATAAAACATAAATTATATATATATATATATATATATATATATATATAATATATATATATATATATATATATGTAATGGGGGATTCCCCCCCCCCCCCACCCCCCCCCCGCCCCCCCCCCATTATTCATTAGGTAAGCGTGTGACACGAAACGGAAGGCAAACCACACACAGCATTACACACAGCCTCCTCTCTCTCTCTCTCTCTCGGCAATCCCTCCCTCTCTCTCTCTCTCTCTCTCTAGCACCGACACCTCTCTCTTCTCTCCACCTCTTTCTCTCCATTCTAACAGGTAATGAAAATGAGAGAGTCGCATCATAACATTAACGTTTATTAACAATGAATAAATAAATCAATCAATCAAGTAATCCAGTCTTACAGACTAACTCAAAAAACCCGAATAGTACAATGTCTGATAGTAATCATTAGTCACCAAAAAAAGTCTACACCCATCTGGGAACTCTTTTGTCACCCCCTGCATTCCAGAATACGTCTGTTTCAAAGGTACAGAAACCACATCCCGGTAAGTACACACAAGTTTAGCAACAAAATCTAAAGATCAGATATTCTTAAAAAATGTCAAAACAGACAACAAGCCAGTCTTCGGCTAAAACACTTCAACACTCACCCAAGCAGCCGGAACACTTAAACACAGTTAATAAAAACTCCCCGGCGAACGCCACGGCATCTTGCCTGTGTCTCCATTGCCCTCTGTCAAAATCCCCCATATACTTGTGTATGACACTCTTTTAAACAGAAAGAGGCGCACACGCACATACGAACGCACACTTCGTTAGCGCCTCGCAATTCTAGTTGCATCCAGTTTCACAAAGGCACTTTGAGAAGAGTTAATAAACTCAGTACATTGACTTGTCGAACTAAGCACTTTTATCTCACGCCAACCCCAGAATACTCATTCATCAGCTACTCTCAGGTCGTTGCTTCTCACTGTTCTCCACATTCCATAGGTCACGGGAACACATGGACAATATATTATTAATCAAAAACCCTAGGCCTCACATATATATATATATATATATATATATATATATATATATATATATATATATATATATTAAAAAATTAGGAAAATACCTTGCTCAAGCAGAGTCCTGCCGTTCCGTGTCAGGACGGTGAAAGAAAGTCAAGAAGAGCCAAAGAACAAAGTGACGTGGCTTTATGCTATATACAAAGGTACTGAGGTAGTATGGTTGTTAAGTGAAGTTAACAGTTTCTTAATTGCCAAACTTTCAAGAACGAGGAAGGTGTTCGTATGATGACCTGTAAGGCAGAGATAAATTATAACAACTTTAAGGTCATTATGACGTTATCATACGAACACCACCTCCTCGTTCTTGAAAGTTTGGCAATTAAGAACTGGTACCTTCGCTTAACAACCATACTACCTCAGTACCTTTGTATATATATATATATAATATATATAATATATATATATATATATATATAATATATATATATATATATATATATATATATATATATATATATATATATATATATATATATATATATATATATATATATATATATATATATATATATATATTGCATTGCAGGGGTAAGATCTCGTCAAAGGCTGCTTACCTGGAGGTAGGTTTCCTGCCAAGCCAGGGAAAAGGACCTGGGGAGGACCTGAACCATGAGGCAGAGGGGACCCAAGGCGCTCTAGGGAAGCTAATCCTTAAGAGCACCCTTACCAGGGAAGCAGCCTCTCCAGGGAAAAGACCTTCTCAGAGGAAGGTTTCCTGCCACCGACCTTGGAAGCGAGCATGGAGAGGACTTAAACCACATAACACACACGCACACACACACACACAAAAT
>NC_087205.1:100460122-100480122 GCF_015104395.2 Macrobrachium nipponense | reverse complement strand
TGAGAGAGAGAGAGTAGAGAGAATGAACAAGAGGATTAGAGGAGAGACGAGAGAGAGAGAGAGAGAGAGAGAGAGTTTTGAAATAATTTACCGTAATTTACTGTTCTTTAAGATATGCGTAAATTGAATATAGTCCACAGTGCTGAATTGCTATTAAATAAAATTTAATAATCATTAAATAAAATGTAATTCTACCTATTATGGTATAAAGTTTAGGAAAAAAATTCTTATCTGCTGAATAACGTCATAGATATTTGTCAGTATCTTCCTTGGTGTACACACACACACACACACACACACAAATGAGCACCTGAGAGAAACCCAATTTGAATGTCCGGAGATGGCGGGTAACTGGACACGTTTTGCCATTGTTGACCTATGAAGCGAATTCAGTACCTGGATGTTAGACGACTGTGGTGGTCGCAACCAGGTATGTGCGTCAGTCTCGCAACCTCATCCCATGAAACTGAGTAGAACGTCAAATTTTATCATAATGAATTTAAACGCAACTACGTTACTCAAATTAGAAATGGATGAAAATGATCACTTAAAGACAACAACAAGGTACTAAGGAAACGAAAAATTAATTTCTCGATATCATGTGGTTCGAATCCCACAATAAGCTGTAGGTCCCGTTGCTAGGTAACCAGTTGGTTCCTAGCCGCGTAAAAATATCCAATCCTTCGGGCCAGCCCTAGGAGAGCTGTTAACCAGCTCTGTGGTCTCATTAAACTAAATTATACTTAACTAAGGACACAAGAACTGGAATCTTTTCTTCTTTGAGTCGTATTCACAGCGAGTTATTCTAAAGTACTCTAATCACTTTTTAATAAAAGTGTAAAGTTACGACAAGTCAGTTATGTCTCATCCCCGCAGAGCGTTCCACCTGTAGCGTAGAATTGCCTCATACACTAGAATGGAGTGGAATGTAATATTAAATTTAGGCGAAGCCAAGCGCTAGGACCTACGAGGTCATTCAGCGCTTTAAGGAAAATTGAGAGTAAACAGATTTTAAAGGTTTAACAGGGAAAAAACTCGATGTTACAAAATGCGAAACAATTGTTAGAGGTATTGAGGAAAGTAGACTATGAAAGGAAGTACAATAAAAGAAATGATAGGGGCTGCAGCTAGGGGTCGAAGGGATGCTGCAAAGAACATCTAATTTGTGCCTACAGCGCGCCGCGTGAGGTGCACTGGCGGCAGTACCTCCTTACAGAGAGTAATATACTAGAAAGACAAATCATACGAAAAAGGGAAATAACTTAGTATCTTATTATTAACTTATTATTAACTTATTATTATCTCGAGATTATTTTTACGTTAATTCTTTTTTTTTTATGTCTCCTGACTTAATTCACACATTACACTTTCCTTTTTTCCCTCTATTTATTGAACCGTAACGTTCATAATTTGGATGATTTCATTCTTTGCAGTTCTTCTAATTATTCACTTAGAGCGTCTAGTTTACAGTTCTATTACAAATGATATTTTTGGAATAAGGACCGTTTCAAAAAAGACACACACACACACATATATATATAATATTATTATTATCATTATTATTATTATACACATATATACATGTATACATGTAAATAAAATACATATATATATATATATATATATATATAAATATGTGTGATACATACATACAAATGTATTTATTTATAGATACATATAAATAAAGATATATGCCACGAAGGAAAATAAACATATCTTTATTTATGGATTTATCACGTTCCTAACTTTTGTGATTCAGTTATAGATAGATACATATATATTATAATAAATCATGTATATATCATTCATATATAAATACATTTGTATGTATGTATCACATATATATATATATATATATATATATATATATATATATATATATATATATATATATATATATATATATATATATATATTAAAATAACTAAAGATATATATATATGTATATATGTATATATATATTATACATGTACTTATGTGTATTATAATAATATTAATAATAAAAGCTCCAGGCTAATATACTAAATGAAACATGTCAGGAAAGAAAATGGTGTATGCTCTCGAAACAAAATCCTCACAAAAAGATGTCGTCCGCAGAAGCTGAACAGGAGCTTAAAGAGGCTTTACTTCAAGTCTTGACAAATACACAATTTCGTGTTTTCTTTTTCATTTACATCATCATAGAATTATTTTATGTCTCAGTGCCGAGGGGCAGGGAGTGTTTTCCATTTCGATTATATATAAATAAATATATATATATATATATATATATATATATATATATATATATAGATAATATATATACACACACAACACACATAATATATATATATATATATATATATATATATATATATATATAAATATATGCATTAAGCTATAAATGTCCTTTATATCTAATTCGCTCTGCCTCGGAATTAATATATTTTCATATATGTTAAAGGAAGGGGAATTTTTTTAGTTGATAATAATTTCGTCTTCTCGTGGATTCGAACCAAAGGACAGAGGAGAAATCAGGACTTCAGTGACATTGGCCGAGTCGGTAATGAAGTCACTGAAGTCCTGATTCCTCCTCTGTGCGCTGGTTCGAACCCACTAGAGGACGAAAATATTATGAACTAAAAAAGATTCCCCTTCGGTTAACATATATCAAAATATATTACTTCTGAGGAAGAGCGAATTGGATGTTAAAGGACATTTGTTAGCTTAATGCATGTATATGAATCCCGGTGTATGTAGAAAAATTCGCTCTTTTCCTACCTTGGATGGTTGGTGTTCCAGTACTCTCGCTCTCTCTCTCGTTTATTTTACTGTCTTTTAAAATAATAATAACGCTTTCTTACAATTTATTAATGTAAATTTTAATAATTAATTTTCTATATCTCTTGTGAATTCCTTCAATGTATTAATATAATCTAATTGCTTTTTTTTTCTTCACAGCACCGTGCTGAGTGCGAAACTTTTTCTAATAATAAATATGGCCTCGTACTAAGATGTATCACGGAACCTCCTGAAATACTTGCTATATTGCCGTCTTGAGATCATGTGTGTGTATATATATATATATATATATATATATATATATATATATATATATATATATATATATATATATACATATATATATATATATATATATATATATATATATATATATATATATAATTGATAATATCGGGACTCTGAAAGCTCTAAAAGAAAAGTCCCTGGAAGATGGAAAAATGAAAGCGTCTCTTGATAAGGGAATTTCTAGTCCATTTCATCTTCGATAAAAAATTTGGGGATATATACCTAAAGTGCAAAATGACGCGGAATAGTTTGAAGAATTCGACTTCATTGTTCAACTGGGGGCTTCAGAGTTTATCAACGGTTAAATTGACCTTGAATTTAAATCGGATCTCTTTAATGTAGCTGCATTGTTGGAGATATTACTTTTCCAGTGGAGGTATTTTCGACGTGTTCGTTGATGGAGAAATCGGCGAAGTAAATTCTTAAAACAAATCACGCAGAAACTATTTATTACGCTAATGTTTGAAACGAGTCATGCTATTCTTTCTATTGAATATGACGAACGTGTACCTACAAGTTGATCTATGGTGCATTATTATACCGTGACCGGAAATAATGAGTAAAAAGCCACAATAATATATATGAGAGACTTTATTTTTTGTATTTAGGAAAAATACAGTCTTTCATCTCCATTATTGTGGCTTTTTGCTCAGTACAAAATTATATTTTGATAAATTAAGTACAAGTTAATATTTTGATAACCTAATTTTTTTTAAATACTAATAGTATTATGAGTCTTTAAGTTTTGTATATGTACATATAATATTATATGTACATATACAAAAATGTGGATTTATTTCTCCAACCTAATATTTGTTCAGTTTTTTTATTTAAAATGCATTGAGTCAGGAGAGAATTACAGACGATCTTATAATCTTAACTTAGGAGGAAACCATTGCAAGCAAACTTTGTATGCTATTAAGCAAGTAAAAGAAATGACAGCCGTCCCGTATTATCATGCCTATCATCGCCGAATTTAATTTAATAATTAATAATTAATAATAATAATAAAATGAATTAATAAATAATACTAATGAATAATAATAATAATAATGTGGCGTCGTGGCAGAGTGGGTTAGGTCGTCAACGGACTGGTTAAGCAACATTGGCTGGTGAGTCGTTGGATGGGTGACCGCTCTCCTCGGCGTTGATTCCTTGGGAAAGGATCTACAATAATTTCCTCAGTCTATTCAGCTATAAATGAGTACCTATCCCTGATGGGGTAGGGTCCAGCTATGGGTTAAATAGCAAAACTCAGCAATGATGTTAAGAAATGAAGGAATAAACGAAAACGACGTAAATGGAACCTCTGGCAACAGAGGAGCTTCGTCCGGCAGCCAGGTATTCAACCCAATTGAAGGGGAAGACGGTCAGGTACTTGGAGGTCGTCATCCAGCAACTGACCACCACAACGACAGTAACCAACAGCCTGAGATTGGAGCTACAGAAGCAAACCAAAGGATAATAATAATAATAATAATTCTAAGACCCCTGAAAAGAAACCTAGAAAAACTAGACGCCGAAGTAGCACCAGGACTCATGCAGAAGAGTGTGCTACTAGAAACAGCGCACATAGTCAGAAAAGTGATGGCCTCCTCAGGAGGCAGGATGCAACCTTGTTTACCCCACACTACTGTATCCAATCAGTCGAATTGGATGACTGTGATGGACAAGATGAGAATACTAATAATAATAATGTCGCTTGAAAATCTTCAAAAGTGAAATTGTTCATCCCATCTGCACTTATCAGTTCCTCCGAATCTTGACGAATATTTTATTATAATATTCATGCTGTAAAATTCTAATAGTCTTTTTCTCATATACATCATGCACACATATGTCAGTAAAGTAGCTTCTTCGCCAGTTTTGCACATAACATTATTATGCCTTCAGATGATAAGCCGCAATATCGAATTTAACACACCTCGGAAATAACTTACACCCAAAGGGAATTATAAATGTTCGTGACCGGAAAAGGTCCTTTCAGCGTACGTGAATGACATCCCTGGTGCCACACAGCGGAGATTAATATTGGAGAGCGTCACTCAAGACCAGACGGATGAAAACAACCTCATCCTTAAGGCGAGAGATTTAAATATGAAAATATTCAATAATAATGGTCTGAGTCTGTTGCTGCTGGATGTTTTGTTTAGTGATTGACGCTGCCATTCTTGTCAAAAAGAGGTCAGAGAATAATTCTTGATATAAAGTGGAAGGTCAGTGATTTCATATATATTGGAGATCATTGGTATGGCAGTATGAACATGTAGGCTGACCTTCGAATTTGTGACTCTCATACGGTATATTGGGAGAGAGAAATCTTGCGTCTACAGCTTGTTTATGAAATAGACTTGGAGTACTGTGGAGAAAGTACTGAGAGATACTAAAATAGACTTGGATTATAGTCAAGAAAATGCTGAGAGATATTAAAAGAGACTTGGATTATAGTCAAGAAAATGCTGAGAGATAATAAAATAGACTTGGCGTACATTCAAGAAAATCCTGAGAGATATTAAGATAGACTTGGAATACAGTGAAGAAAATCCTGAGAGATAATAAAATAGACTTGGCGTACATTCAAGAAAATCCTGAGAGCTATTAAGGATAGACTTGGAATACAGTGAAGAAAATCCTGAGAGATGTTAGAATAGACTTGGAGTTCAGTCAAGAAAACCCTGAGAGACATTAACAAGGAATATCAAGACAAAGCAAGAGTTTAGATACCATATGGCACTGATTCCCAATGGAAAGGTGAGGTGGGGAATTCGTTAGATCATAAATCTTTGATACATTGTTTCATTAGAACGTATAAAAACACACGAAGATTCTTAAGCTATTAATCCTTCTAAGAATTGTTCGTCAGTGAAACAAATTACAAAGTAATTAGAAATCTGGAAACTTTAGTTTAAAAATCAGTTTACATTATCGTGGAGGTTGAAGGATTCTGATGAAGTGACTGAAAATGACACGTTTCATTTTGTCTGTCAACCTTTACGTTGAGTTATGACTAGTTGACAGAAGTCATTACAGTTGCATCATTCCCGGTAATTGTTAAAACTTGATTCTTGACTTTATAACGATTTTGTCTCTGTTTTATTGCTTTACTTTTTGTGAACATTCATATGATAAAGTACAAGTCATATGGCATTAGAATGATTAACATAGCAGTAATTGTACAAATTTTAAAAAATGAATAAACACGACAATTAAAAATATTATAACATGGCAATTTAGAAAACATTTGTTCAAATAGTATTTAGTACACACTCTGGGACACAGTATCAATTATAACTAAATAGCATGTTTTAATTTCGCCATGTTTTCATTTCTGCTATAAACAACGTTAAATGCAGCGACCTACGTTAATCTACTTCATCGTGAGCAAATCTTGCTGTAACCAAATACCAAATTTTAGCTCTGTTAAAAAAAAAAACCGTCGAGAGAGTAGCTTTTAACCGAATAAGGACTTAACCGTTTTAAACTTCGTTCCCGTACCAACAGCAAATTCCCCAGACCCCGTAATCGCTCGAGCAGATTACATCCGGGGAAGCTGAAGTGATTCAAAGCAATGGTGGTCGGATAAGAGAATGACCATCAATGCAATATCTTAATAAAGACCTCATTACGTAAGTCAAACGCAGTGGTTATAGTTATAGCGGCGTTCGTTGCGGTTATAGTCGTGGTGTACACTTGGGGGCCATTACGGTTATTGTAATACTACCAGCGAGCTGATTATTATCAGCAACGTTCGGAGAATCTGACAGTCGCCGTGACTTCGTTTACGGTCATTATTAAAGTTAGGTGGTTGCTGTCATTTCGCGAAGAGGAAATGTGAATATAATCATAAGCGAATCTAAAAAGGTACGAGAAGTACGACTAACTTAATGAAGCATTGGGGAGTTTAGTACCTGATGTTATGATCTGTCGTGTCAGTGATTGACATACTGACAAGAACTATCATAAATTCTGTATTTATATAATATATAGTTAAATCTATTAAATGTTTCCTCCCGTCACCATTATACAGTCAGAAACGAGAAAGAATATGATTATAAAAACAGGGAAAATAAAACATTAAAACGATGATAATCTTACTATAATGGGCGTAATGCTGTCCGTCCGTCTGCCATTCAATCACGGCTATTAGATTAAAGTAATTTCATTATAATTTGTTAATTATAATTTGTTAATAGTTGTGTCCAATCTTTTGATCTTGTTTTAGGTTAAGTTTATTAACAAGCTAGTATCGTTTCTCGTATATTTAAGCTCTTTCTTAGATGAACTCTGTAAGGGAGTCGTATGATTGCAGTTTTTGCTTTGTTTTTCTTAGGCGTTTTGTTTACCACCTTCTCCCCCGGTATTAGTGAACTACTGAAGTGCCTTATTAACAATCGTTGTTTTTCTCTCCTATGAGCTGTGTTGACTCGAATGGAAGGCTTGATCGTAAGGGTGGTGATACGTGACAGGGTTAGTTCGAGTTCCTCCTCACAGCCTGACACTTTACCACTGAATTTTAGGTCACTTCTGCAGTTTTTGTACGGAGATTTTGATCACGGCTTCTTTAATCCTTCGCTACCTTGTGTGCGGTCGCTGGTGTTTGTCACCAGCGGCTTTCGCCAGCCACGCCCCTTCCCTCGTTCGTCGAAAGGATTCCGAACGACGTTGGCCCGTACTTACATAGAACGGTGCAGTTTGTGGCGTGCAAGATCCGTTGACGTCCCGGATTCTCGGAGGCTACCACCCTCGGAGTCCCTGAGGTACTTTTGGTTGCCTACCATGTTGCCAAAGCGCGGAAGAAATAACAAACCAAAAGTGCGGAGAGGATTCGAGGGGGAGGCATTGAATGCAGAGCTGAGGTCTGCACTCCTCACGTTTGCGGCGCTGTAGGTCCGCATAGTATATATGCTTTTAAAACTTTTTTTCAATTAATAAAAAAAAACTATTGAAATTATATAACATTTTTGAAAATACTAATATTTTTGAAAAATTAACCATTTTCCATAGTCTCGAGTGTTCGTGAGCCAATACCAGATACGATCATATACGATTTTCAATTAAGAACCGATTTTGTCAACAGCAGATGACGTAATCCAGTGCATTCATTCTTTAGGTCCAGCAATCTTCAATTTGCCTTTGTAATTATATATATAGGTTAGTAAAATTTGGATAATTTGTGAAATCTGAGGGTGAAGACTGACTTAAATTTAATGTAAACTTAGTCATGTGTAAACGAGTTTTTTATTTATTTTTTGAGAAAACAAAAAACTGCAAATATGTATTAGGCAATTTTCATTAGTTGAAGTGATTCAATGATTATAACCCGAATAAGTTTCGATATCAGTATTATAATCGTGGATTTTCTCTATATTAATGTAGCTTATTGATAAAAAAAAGGACCAATTATGATGTGCTCTTTTCCAGTTTTTTTAAACTCTAGCCCTGAATAGGGCATTCGTTTGGCTTAGGATTGGCACATGTATACCATAAATCATGCATAATATGCTGTCCATTCTCGTGGGGAAATATCTCTTATCAAAATATCCGGATCATAAAAGGTGGCATATAGACCTACATGTTTCATATCGTTTTTATCAGTTTACAATGTTTATGGCATTGATTTTAAGCCTAGACCTATGTTATATATTAGGTTGTTTATTATCATTAATACTTCAGCAAACGTTTGATTTAACATACAGCTTATTACCTAAAGTGACCAATGTGGCTTAAAAAAGAAAAGAAAGAATAAACTCCTTATGAATATCGAAGGATTTATGGAGCTTGTCAACTTACTCTTTGGGGAACGCAAAGAAATGAATGCAAAACCAACCGTTTTAGTAAAGAAATAAAGACATTTTAGTGCAGTTTTTTGTAACTTCCCACTTTTTGCTGAAAACTTTATGAATAAATTTACTTGCCCTTGTTCACTTTGTAGCCCTAATTTACGCATCAAATCATATACAACAATCATAAATATAGAACAGTAATCAAACACACACACACTCACACACACACACAACACACACACACATATATAGATATATATATATATATATATATATATATATATATATATATATATATATATATATATATATATATACGTATATACTCTATATATGTGTATATATGTATGTATATATATATATATATATATATATATATATATATATATATATATATATATATATATATATATATATATCTCGAATGTAATAAACCAGCTTCAAGACTAAATTTTACTATCATTGAAGTTGCGCAATGTTTCAAAATATATGAAGCACCTGAATTTCGGAAAGGGGAAAATTTAACTCTAAAAAGGTTTAATTAGTAAACCCAACTCATATACTGGAAAAGGTACGGTTAATATAATATAACCAGGATGACTATTTCGTCTAGTTGGTGTAGCAACATAACATTGCTTGGCAATTAACACTTCACCTCCCGGTGCGGAGCTAGTTTCTCGTTGACGTGCGGACTTCGACGGCAACCTGTTGCTACAGGCATTGCAGCTGAAGCAGTTTGATCCATTCATCAGTGTCAGTGAGTTCTTGGAACTCGTGGAGACAAGTAAGACGGCTTTCTACAGGAATGAGATATTTTAAAACTATTGAGTCGATCGTGGATCGCTGTGTACCTGTAGATTTCCACGCTCGTTGCAATACAGGTCTACTGGAGCTTGTATGGCCTGATGAGATGTTCTGGCAAGCCTCTCGTTATTATTTCTTATTTGAATTCGTAAGATTATTAATTTTCATTTCCTATTGTTTATTAAGTGAACATTTCTAAATTATCATAATTATCTTAATAACATATATTCTATTCACTAAGTTAAGTTAATTTTGAGTGTAATTTAGTCTGTATGTGTTAGGTAGGAATAATATTAAGTTTTCCCATTTATTTTCTCTTGCTTCCTTCGGCCTAACTTAGTTTCTTAGGTTAGCTTTATCTGGCAGTGATTGGAAGGTACCTACCTAAAGTTATGATATTTAAAATTTCCTATTTCTTGGTTTAGGGTTCAATTTAGTTGTAGGTGATCTTTTAAAGATCTTAAGGTTGGTTTTCCCTTTTTTATATATTCATTTTGATCATTATTTTTGCCATCCACTACCTTTTTCTTTTGTGTAAATAAATATTGTAACTTTTGTTGAGGTGTTTGCTCTTTTGTTGCATTCTTTTTGATTACATTTTTTACTGACCGCAAAATCTGAGTAGAGACAAGAACCCTTAAAATACGGCCGTAAATAAGGTCGTAACAACGGCCAAACGGCTGGTCCAATGGGCATGAAACTGGGCAGGGTCATAGTGGGGACCTCTAAGATGGTTTATAATGGGGTTTCATCCTACTTCCCCAACTCCGAAGGGGGTTGGGGTGAGAAGGGATTCCGGAAACGGTGCTGGTTATGCCCACGAAACGAGGCTGGTTGTGCCCGTAGACTTAGTTAACTTACGAATTTTCATAAATAATTTCTGTTATCATGTTTGCTAGTGGTTGTAAAAACCATATTACGGAAAGATCTGCCTTATTCAAAAGATTCAGAGATACTTGAGACAGAAGTATCTTCCTTACAGAGTACCTTATGTCCTATGGGACAAACGAGTTTGGCCTAGAGCTCCATCATAATTTGCAATGAACTAGTTTAAAGTTTTATGCATTTCACAAGATTCTCAGTTAGACAACAATGAATATCAAATATTATGACAAAGCTCACCTCGTGAAAGAGTTAATTATCCATCCATTAAAACTGAACGTTTACTTAATCCACCTCCTAACTTCTTCCCAGAGACCTCTAGAGTTGTTCACTTCTTCCCAGAAGACCTCCAGAGTTGCTCGCCTCTTCCAGAGACCTTTAGAGTTGTTCGCCTCTTCCCAGAGACCTTTAGAGTTGTTCGTTTCTTCCCAGAGACCTCCAGAGTTGTTTGCTTCTTCCCAGAGACCTCTAGAGTTGTTCGCTTCTTCCCAGAGACCTCTAGAGTTGTTCGGTTCTTCCAAGAGACCTCTAGAGTTGTTCGCTTCTTCCCAGAGACCTCTAGAGTTCCTCTAGAATTGTTCGCTTCTTCCAAGACACCTCTAGAGTTGTTCACTTCTTCCCAGAGACCTCTGAGTTGTTTGCTTCTTCCAAGAGACTCTAAGTTGTTTGCTTCTTTCCCAGAGAACTCTAGAGTTGTTCGCTTCTTCCCAGAGACCTCTAGAATTGTTCGCTTCTTCCCAGAGACCTCTAGAGTTGTTCACATCTTCCCAGAGACCTCTAGAGTCCTTCGCTTCTTCCAAAAGACCCCTAGAGTTGTTCACTTCTCCCCAGAGACCTCTGAGTTGTTCGTTTCTTCCAGGAGACCTCTAGAGTTGTTTGCTTCTTCCCAAAGACCTCTAGAGGTGTTTACCTCTTTCCAGAGACCTCTAGAGTTGGCCTCTTCCCAGAAGACCTCTAGAGTTGGTTCGCTACTTCCCAGAGACCTCTAGAGTTGTTCGCTCTTTCCCAGAGACCCATAGAGTTGTTTGCTTTTTCCCAAAGACCTCTAGAGTTGTTCGCTTCTTCCCAAAGACCTCTAGAGGTGTTTACCTCTTTCCAGAGACCTCTAGAGTTGTTTGCCTCTTCCCAGAGACCTCTAGAGTTGTTCGCTACTTCCCAGAGACCTCTAGAGTTGTTCGCTTCTTCCCAGAGACCCATAGAGTTGTTTGCTTTTTCCCAGAGACCTCTAGAGTTGTTCGCTTCTTCCCAGAGACCTTCCTAGAGTTGTTCGTTCAAAAGTTTTGTCCTTCCAAGAGACCTCTAGAGTTGTTTGCTTCTTCCAGAGACCTCTAAAAGTTGTTCATTTTCTTCCCAGAGACCTCTAGAGTTGTTCGTTTCTTCCCAGAGACCTTTAGAATTGTTAGTTTCTTCCAAGAGACCTTTAGAGTTGTTCGCTTCTTCCAAGAGACATCTAGAGTTGTTTGCTTCTTCCCAGAGACCCATAGAGTTTTTCGTTTCTTCCGAGAGACCTCTAGAGTTATTCGCTTCTTCCTAGAGACCTCCAGAGTTGCTCGCCTCTTCCCAGAGACCTCCAGAATTGTTCGTTTCTTCCCAGAGACTTATAGAGTTGTTTGCTTCTTCCCAGAGACCTCTAGAGTTGTTCGCTTCATCCCAGAGACCTCTAGAGTTGTTTGCCTCTTCCCAGAGACCTCTAGAGTTGTTTGCCTCTTCCCAGAGACCTCTAGAGTTGTTCGCTTCTTCCCAGAGACCTCTAGAGTTGTTTGCTTCTTCCCATAGACCCCTAGAGTTGTTCGCTTCTTCCCAGAGACCTCTAGAGTACTTCGCTTCTTCTCAGAGACCTCTAGAGTTCTTCGCTTCTTCCAAGGGATCTCTAGAGTTGTTCGTTTCTTCCAAGAGACCTCTAGAGTTGTTCGTTTCTTCCCAGAGACCCCTAGAGTTGTTCGCTTCTTCCCATAGACCTCTAGAGTTGTTCGCTTCTTCCCAGAGACCTCTAGATTTGTTCGCTTCTTCCCAGAGACCTCTAGAGTTGTTCGCTTCTTCCCAGAGACCCTCTAGAGTTGTTTGCTTCTTCCCAGACACCTCTAGAATTGTTCGCTTCTTCCCAGAGACCCCTAGAGTCGTTCGTTTCTTCCCAGAGACCTCTAGAGTTTTTCGTTTCTTCCCAGAGACCTCTAGAGTTGTTTGCTTCTTCCAAGAGACCTCTAGAGTTGTTCGCTTCTTCCCAGAGACCTCTAGAGTTGTATGCTTCTTTCTGGAGCCCTCTAGAGTTGTTCGTTTCTTCCAAGACACCTCTAGAGTTGTTCACTTCTTCCAGACCTCTAGAGTTGCTCGTTCTTCCCAGAGACCTCTATAGATGTTCGCTTCTTCCCAGAGACGCCTAGATTTGTTCGTTTCTTCCCAGACACCTCTAGAGTTGCTCGTTTTCTTCCCAGAGACCTCTAGAGTTATTCGCTTCTTCCCAGAGACCTCTAGAGTACTTCGCTTCTTCCCAGAGACCTTTTAGAGTAGTTCGTTTCTTCACAGAGACCTCTAGAGTTGTTCGTTTCTTCCAAGAGACCTCTAGAGTTGTTCGTTTCTTCCAAGAGACCTCTAGAATAGTTCACATCTTCCCAGAGACCCCTAGAGTTGTTCGTTTCTTCCCAGAGACCTCTAGAGTTGTTCGTTTCTTCCAAGAGACCTCTAGAGTTGTTCGTTTCTTCCCAGAGACCTCTAGAGTTGTTCGTTTCTTCCCAGAGACCTCTAGAGTTGTTTGTTTCTTCCCAGAGACCTCTAGAGTTGTTCGTTTCTTCCCAGAGACCTCTAGAGTTGTTCGTTTCTTCCCAGAGAACTCTAGAGTGGTTCGCTTTTTCCTAGAGAACTCTAGAGTTGTTTGTTTTTTTTCCTGGAGACCTCTAGAGCTATTTGTTTCTTCCCAGAGCCTCTAGAGTTGTTCGTTTCTTCCCAGAGACCTCTAGAGTTGTTCGTTTCTTCCAAGAGACCTCTAGAGGTTTTTTTTTGCTTCTTCCCAGAGACCCCTAGAGTTGTTCGCTTCTTCCCCAGAGAACTCTAGAGTTGTTCGCTTCTTCCCAGAGACCTTTAGAGTTGTTTGCTTTTTCCCAGAGAAATCTAGAGTTGTTCGCTTCTTCCCAGAGACCTCTAGAATTGTTCACTTCTTCCCAGAGACCTCTAGAGTTGTTTGCATCTTCCCAGAGACCTCTAAAGTTCTTCGCTTCTTCTCAGAGACCTCTAGAAGTTTGTTCGCTTCTTCCAGAGACCTCTAGAGTTTGTTTACCTCTCCCCAGAGACCTCTAGAGTTTGTTTGCCTCTTCCCAGAGACCTCTAGAGTTGTTCGGTTCTTCCCAGAGACCCCTAGAGTTCTTCGCTTTTTCCAGACACCTCTAGAGTTGTTCACTTCTTCGCAGAGACCTCTGAGTTGTCGTTTCTTCCCAGAGAACTTCTATAGTTTGTTCGCTTTCTCAGAGACGCCTAGAGTTGTTCGTTTCTTCCAGGACACCTCTAGAGTTCTCGTGTTCTTTTCCCAGAGACCTCTAGAGTTTTCCGCTTCTCTGCAGAGACTCTAGCAGTATTTCGCTTCTCCAGAGACCTTTTTAGAGTACGTTCGTTTCTTCCCAAGAGACGCTCTAGAGTTGTTTCCGTTTCTTCCAAGAGGACCTCTAGAGTTGTTCGTTTCGTTCCTAAGAGCCGCTTCTAGAATAGTTCCCATCTTTCGCCAGAACCCCTAGAGTTGTTCGTTTCTTCCCAGAGCGCTCTAGAGTTGTTTCGTTTCTTCAAGGAGACTCTAGAGTTTTCGTTTCTTCCCAGAGACCTCTAGAGGTTGTTCGTTTCTCTTCCCAGAGACCTCTAGGAGTTTTTTGGCTCTTCCCAGAGACCTCTAGAGTGTTGTTTCTTCCAGAGCCTCTAGAGTTTTGTTCGTTTTTTCCAGAGAACTCTAGAGTTGTTCGCCTCTTCTAGAGACCTCTAGAGTTGTTTGGTTTTTTTCCATGGAGACCTCTAGAGCTGTTCGTTTCTTCCCAGAAGACGGCTCTAGAGTTGTTCGTTTCTTCCAGAGACCTCTAGAGTTGTTTCGGTTTTCTTCCAACAAGAGACCTCTAGAGTTTTTTGCTTCTTCTTCCAGAGACCCCTAGAGTTTGTTCGCTTCTTACCAGAGAACTCCGAGTTGTTCGTTCTTCCAGAGACCTTTAGAGTTGTTTGCTTTTTCCGCAGAGAAATGCTAAAAGTTTGTTCGCTTCTTCCAAAGACTCTAGAATTGTTCCGTTCTTCCAGAGACCTCTAGAGTTTGTTTCATCTTCCCAGAAGACCTGCTAAAGTTCTTCGCTTCTTCTGCAGAGACCTGCTAGAGTGGTTCGCTTTTTCCAGAGACTCTAGAAGTTGTTTTAACGCTCTTCGAGGACTCTAGAGTTGTTTGCCTCTTCCCAGAAGACCTCTAGAGTAGTTCGCTTTTCTTCCAGAGACGTCCTAGAGTTCTTTCGCTTTTTCCCGAGACCATCTAGAGTTTGTTCGCTTCTTCCCAGAGACCCTCTAGAGTTTGTTCGTTCTTCCAAGAGCCTCTAGAGTTGTTTGCTTCTTCCCACGAGACCTGACTAGAGTTGTTCCTTTCTTCCCAGAAACCTTTAGCAGTTGTTCGTTTCTTCCCAGAGACCTTTAGAAGTTTGTTCGTTTCTCTTCGCAAGAGACCTCTAGAGTTGTTTGCTTCTTCCAGAGACCTTCTAGAGTTGTTCATTTCTTCAGAAACTCTCGAGTTGTTCGTTTCTTCCCAGAGACCTTTAGAGTTGTTCGTTTCTTTCCCAGAGACTCTAGAGTTTTGTTGCGGTCTTCCCAGAGACGCTCTAGAGTTGTTCTTTTTTTCTTCCCAGAGACTTTAGAGTTGTTCGTTTCTTCCCAGAAAGACCTCTAGAGTGTTGCTTCTTCCCAGAGACCTCTAGCGTTGTTTACCTCTTCCCAGAGACCTCTAGAGTTATTTGCCTCTTTCCCAGAGACGCTTATCAGAGGTGTTCGTTCTTCCCCGAGTCCCCTAGAGTTGTTCGCTTCTTCCCCGAACCTCTAGAGTTTTTTCGCTTCTTCACAGAGACCTGCCTAAGAAAAAAGGTTTTACTTCGCTTCTTCGCAAGAGACCTCTAGAGTTGTTCGTTTTGCTTCAAGAGACTCTAGAGTTGTTCTTTTCTTCCCAGAGACCCATAAGTTATCGCTTCTTGCGCATAGACTCTACGAGGTTGTTCGCTTCTTCCAGAGACCTGCTAGAAGTTTGTTCATTTCTTACGCAGAGACTCTAGAGTTGTTCGCTTATTCCGCAGAGACCCTCTAGAGTTATTCGTTCCTTCAGAGACCCTAGAGTCGTTTCCGTTTCTGTCTGCAGAGGACCTCTAGAGTTGTTCGTTCTTCCAGAGACCTCTAGACTTGTTCGCTCTTCCACAGAGATCTCTTCGAGTTGTTCGCTTCTTCCCAGAGACCTCTAGAGTTGTAATGCTTCTTCCCCAGAGACGCTCTAGAGTTGTTTGTTTTCTTTCCGCAGAGCCGCTCTAGAGTTGTTTCGCTTCTTCCAGAGACCCTCTAGAGTTTGTTTCACTTCTCCCCAGAGACCTGCTAGAGTTGCTCGTTTCTTCCCAGAGACCCTCTAGAGTTGTTCGTTTCTTCCCAGAGACATAGAGTTGTTCGCTTCTTCCAGAGACCCTCTAGTTGTTCGTTTCTTCTTAGACCTCTAGAGTTTGTTTCGTTTCTTCCCAGAGACCTCTAGAGTTGTTCGTCTTCCCAGAGACCTCTAGAGTTGTTTCGTTTCTTCCAGAGACCCTCTAGAGTTGTTCGCTTCTTCCAGAGACCTTTCTAGTAGTTCTTCGCTTCTTCCCAGACCTCTAGAGTTGTTCGTTTCCCCCTAGAGTTTTTTGCTTCTTCCCAGAGACCTCTAGAGTTGTTCGTTTCCCCTAGAGTTGTTCGCTTCTTCCCAGAGACCTCTAGAGTTGTTCTTTGTTTCCCCTAGAGTTTGTTCGCTTCTTCCCAGAGACCTCTAGAGTTGTTCGGTTCCCCTAGAGTTCTTCGCTTTTTCCCAGAGACCTCTAGAGTTGTTCGCTTCTTCCCAGAGACCTCTAGAGTTGTTCGCTTCTTTCCCAGAGACCTCTAGAAGTTTGATTCGCTCTTCCCAGAGAACCTCTTGAGTTGTTCACTTCTTCCCAGAGACCTCTAGAGTTGTTCGTTTCTTCCCAGAGACCTCTAGAGTTCTTTGCTTCTTCCCAGAGACCTCTAGAGGTGTTCGCTTCTTCCCAGAGACCTTTAGAGTGGTTGGCTTCTTCCCAGAGAATCCTAGAGTTGTTCGTTTCTTCCCAGATACCTCTAGAGTTATTCGCTTCTTCCAGGGACCCCTAGCAGTAGTTCGTTTCTTCCCAGAGACCTCCAGAGTTGTTCGCTTCTTCCAAGAGACCTCTAGAGTTGTTCGTTTCTTCCCAGAGACCTTTAGAGTGGTTCATTTCTTCCAAGAAATCTCTAGTGGTGTTCGCTTCTTCTCAGGGACCTCTAGAGTTGTTCGCTTCTTCCAAGAGACCTCTAGAGTTGTTCGCTTCTTCCCAGAGACCTCTAGAGTTGTTCGCTTCTTCCCAGAGACCTCTAGAGTTGTTCGTTTCTTCCAAGAGACCTCTAGAGTTGTTCGCTTCTTTCCAGAGACCTCTATAGTTGTTCGCTTCTTCCAAGAGACCTCTAGAGTTGTTCAATTCTTCCCAGAGACCTCTAGAGTTGTTCGCTTCTTCCCAGAGACCTCTAGAGTTGTTCGCTTCTTCCAAGAGACCTCTAGAGTTGTTCGCTTCTTCCCAGAGACCTCTAGAGTTGTTCGCTTCTTCCAAGAGACCTCTAGAGTTGTTCGCTTCTTCCCAGAGACCTCTAGAGTTGTTCGCTTCTTCCCAGAGACCTCTAGAGTTGTTCGCTTCTTCCAAGAGACCTCTAGAGTTGTTTGTTTCCCCTAGAGTTGTTCGCTTCTTCCCAGAGACCTCTAGAGTTGTTCGTTTCCCCTAGAGTTGTTCGCTTCTTCCCAGAGACCTCTAGAGTTGTTCGTTTCCCCTAGAGTTTTTTGCTTCTTCCCAGAGACCTCTAGAAGTTTGTTTGTTTCCCCTTGAGATTTTTAGAGACCTTCGAGAGTTGTTTTGTTTCTTGAGTTGTTTTTCGCTTTTTCCCCAGAGACACTATGAGAGTTGTTCGCTTCTTCCAGAGACCTCTCCAGAGTTGTGTTCTTCCCAGAGACCTTAGAGTTGTTCGTTTCTTCCAAGGAGACTCTAGAGTTGTTTTTGCTTCTTCTTCCCAGAGACTCTAGAGTTGTTCATTTCTTCCCACATAAACCGCTAGAGTTGTTCGTTTCTTTCCCAGGACCTTTAGAGTTGTTTCGTTTCTTCCCAGAGACCTCTAAGTTGTTCGCTTCTTTCCCCGAGACCTCTAGAGTTGTTTCTTGTTCTTCCCAGAGACTTCTAGAGTTGTTTCGTTTCTTCCCAGAGACCTCTAGGAGTGGTCGCTCTTCCCAGAGACCTCTAGAGTTGTTTACCTCTTCTCCCGAGACTCTTCTAGAGTTTATTTGCCTCCTTTCCCAGAGACCTCTAGAAGGTGTTTCGCTTCTTCCCTCAGAGTCCCCCCTAGAGTTGTTCGCTTCTTCCCAGAAGAACCTCTAGAGTTTATTCGCTTCTTCTCAGAGACCATCTAAGAGTACTTTCGCTTCTTCCAAGAGACCTCTAGAGTTGTTCGTTTCTTCCAAGAGACCTCTAGAGTTCTTCGTTTCTTCCCATAGACCCCTAGAGTTATTCGCTTCTTCCCATAGACCTCTGAGTTGTTCGCGTTCTTTCCCAGAGACCATCTAGATTGTTCATTCTTACCAGAGACCTCTAAGTTTGTTCTCTTTTTCCCAGAGACACTAGAGTTTTCGCTTCTTTCCCAGAGACCCCTAAGTCTTCGTTTCTTCCAGAGACCTCTAGAGTTTGTTCGTTTCTCCCAAGACCTCTAGAGTTGTTCGCTTCTTCCAAGAGATCTCTAGAGTTGTTCGCTTCTTCCCAGACCTCTAGAGTTTGTATGCTTCTTCCCAGAGACCTCTAGGTAGTTCGTTTCGTCCCCAGAGACCTCTAGAGTTGTTCGCTTCCCATTCCTAGAGATTCTAGAGTTGGTTCCTCTTCCCAGAGACCTCTAGAGTTGTTCTTTCGTTTCTTCCAGAGACCTCTAGAGTTATGCTTCTTCCAGAGACCCTCTATAGTCGTTTTCGCTGTCCCCCCTCCCGAGACCTTTTAGAGTAGGTCGTTTTCTCCTAGAGACATCTAGAGTGTTCGTCTCTTCCAAGACGACCTTAGAGGAATGGATCGCTTCTCCCCTGAGACCTCTAAGAGTGGTTCGTTTCTTCCCAGAGACCTCTAGACTTGCATCGTTTCTTCCCAGCGCCCCTATAGTTGTTCGCTCTTCAAGAGACTCTAGAGTTATTGCGCCTTTCCCAGAGACCTCTAGAGCTGTTAGTTCTCCCAGAGACCTATAGAGTTGTTCGTTTCTTCCCAGAGAAAACTATAGAGTTGTTTCGCTTACTCCTAGAGACCTCTAGAGTTGTTCGTCTCTTCACAGAGCCCTAGAGTTGTTCGGTTTACCCAGAGCCTCTAGAGTTGTTCGTGTTCTTCCGCAGAGACCTTTTAGAGTTTGTTCGTTCTTCCAGAGACCTCTTATATTGTTTCGCGGTCTTCCAGAGACCTCTAAGTTGTTTTCTTTTTTCTTCCCAGAGATTCTAGAGTTGTTCGTTCTTTCCCAGAGAGCCTCTCGAGTGGTTCGCTTCTTCCATTAGACCTCTAGAGTTTTTTCGCTCTTCAGAGACGCTCTAGAGTTATTTGCCTCTCCGCAGAGACCTCTAGAGGTGTTCGTTTCTTCCCAGAGTCCCCTAGATTGTTTCGCTTCTTCCAGAGACCTCTAGAGTTATTTCGCTCTTCTCAGAGACCTCTAGAGTATTCGCATTCTCCAGAGACCTTAAGAGTTGTTCGTTTCTTCCAAGAGAACCTCTAGAGTTCTTCGTTTCTTCCAAGAGACCGCGCTAGAGTTTATTCGGTTCTTCCCTAGACCTCTTAGAGTTGTTCGCCTCTTCCCAGAGACCTCTGCTAGAGTTTGTTCGTTTTCTTCGCAGAGACCTCTAGAGTTGTTCGGGCTTTTTCCCAGAGACCACTAGAGTTTATTCGCTTCTTTTCCAGAGACGCCCTAGAGTCCGTTCGTTTCTTCCGAGACTCTAGAGTTGTTTCGTTTCTTCCAGAGAACCTCTAGAGTTGTTCGCTTCTTCAACGAGATCTCTAGAGTTTGTTCGCTTCTTCGCCAGAGACCTCTGAGTTTGTTCCACCTTTCCTTCCCAGATTTTTGACCTCTAGAGTTGTTCCGCATTCCTTCCAAGCCCTCTTAAGTCTGTTTGCCTTCCTTTCCCAGAGACCCTTCTAGAGTTTTCCCGCTTCCCTTCCCAGAGACCTCTAGAGTTGTTCGACTCTT